>NC_137782.1:3603114-3708114 GCF_963455305.1 Plecotus auritus | reverse complement strand
CCTCTGGGAAAGCCAGCACTGAACTAGAATAAGCGCAAGTTCACGTTGGGGATAATGCCTGCGAAAGACAAAAGGGAAAGGAGCCGTTTGGGGGTGCAAAGGCCTCCCAGTTGTGCCATGGAGCTCACACCTGTGCAAGAAGAGGAGGGAGGGAGAGGATCCCGCAGGGAGAGCCTCCGACCGCGATGCCGATCTCACGTTTCCAGCCAAGTAGCTGCGGGCTTCGGGACCACAGCTGCCCATCGGAGGCCTCTTGGGGCACAGCTACGCGGTGGGTGGTGCAGGGGCTGCAAGCAGCGTGGGGGGGGGGGGGGCGGGGGGGCTGCATCGTGAGCCCCGGGAAGACCCTGCAGAGGAGGCAGCCGGGCAGGGGCTTGCTCGTCCCACGCAGGAAATGCAAGCTGTCTGTGCAGGGAGGTGGGTGCGGCAGCTCCAAGGCTGCTTCCAGGGTCAAGTGCACTTGAACTTGGCAGAAGCTGCCAGGAGCTTCCCACTGCTGCCATCACAGTCCACAGGACCACGGGCCACGCCCTGGGGGTTCGGTTGGCACACAACCGTTACAGAGCTGTCAACCTCTACCAGGGGTCCTCAAACTTTTTAAACAGGGGGCCAGTTCCCTGTCCCTCAGACCGTTGGAGGGCCGGACTATAGTTTAAAAAAAACTATGAACAAATTCCTATGTGCACTGCGGGCCCGGGACGCATCAGCTGCTAAGCAGGACAGGCAGCGGCACCTGGCGGGCCGGATCCATGTCCTCGGCGGGCCGCAGGTGGCCCGCGGGCCGTAGTTTGAGGACGCCTGCAACGTGTATGCCTTCTAGTAGTGGGGTCTCATTGTGGCTTTACGCTGCCTGTCCTTGGTGATTTACTTTGTGCATTTAAAAAAGTGATTATGATTTTCCTGGGCTTTTTTTTTCTATTTTTTTTTTTCTTACCGGGGGTTTGTTGGACCCGTTAGATACGTTTTCAATCAAGTTTGGAAAACAGCTGGTAACTGTGCTTCTTTCAAATCGCTTCTCTTTCTCCCTCTGTGGCCCCAGTGCTGCCTGGTGAGCTCGGGCCCGGCTGCCAGCCGCTAGAGGGGTGGCCTCGTCCTTCGCTCCGGGGGTCCACCTTGACCTTGTCCCCCGGCTCCTTGCAGTTTCTTGTTGACCCTTTCACAACGTCAGAGTCCCTGGCGAGCCTACTGAGTGTCATTCTCCTTCCAGAAACTGTCATTTCCATTCTGGAATTGCCTTTGTTAAATATATTTTCCACTTTTCTTCTGAGAAGATACATTTGTCCACTTGTTGCGTCTAACTTTTGCTTTGAAGTCTGGCAAGCACTTGGAATAGGGGTCCTCAAACTTTTTAAACAGGGGGCCAGTTCACTGTCCCTCAGACCGTTGGAGGGCCGGACTATAGTTTAAAAAAAAAACTATGAACAAATTCCTATGCGCACTGCGGGCCCGGGACGCGTCGGCTGCTAAGCAGGACAGGCAGCGGCACCCGGCGGGCCGGGTCCATGTCCTCGGCGGGCCGCAGGTGGCCCGCGGGCCGTAGTTTGAGGACGCCTGACTTGGAGTCCTGGCTTAGAGTTCTCGTGTTCTAAGTCCCACACCTGTGTTCCCGAGTGATCAGCTTTTCTGACGATGGCCCCAGTTTCCTGATTCTGCACTTAATTTAATTAATTCCACTTGAACATCCCGTGCTGCGTGGGGGAGCATGCACATTTTAATTTCCCCCAGAAAGTGTTTGATTTTCTTCTGACAAGCGGTTTATTTCCTAGTGCCATTGTTTTATCCTGTGGAGGACTGTCTTTAGGCTTCTGAGGGGGTGGACCTAGAAAAAGTGTTTTCCTGCACAAGCTGAGCGCGGCTCCTCCGAACCCTCAGCTGGACACGTACCGATGCATCCTTATCCCCCTCCCCACGGCCCCGCCTCCTGCTCTAATCCATAGGAGCCTGCAGACTCCTGCCAGTCTATGGCCCCCAGTCGCTGTTTTTAGCCAAGGCCAATAGAATCTCAGTCTATCTATCCGCAGGTAAGAATTTGACCCAAAATTCAAAGGGGCCCACAGCCTAGTTTTGGAGCTTCCTCTCTGGGGTTTACCCCCCTTTCAAGAACCTTACCTGGACTGTTCCAATCCCCTCAGTTACCCTGATCTCTGCCCTCTGCCCTCTGCCCTCTGCCTGGTGAGACCCAGCTCCCTGTTCCGGTTCCACTCCCGGTGCTGAAGTGCCCCCGGCAGACAATGGCAGAGTGGAGCTGCTTCATGCTTTCCTTCCCTTAAGCATCACAGCCCAGTCCCACTTACTGCTAATGCCTGAAAATAGACATCTTATACATTTTTAAACACTTCAAACCTATTCACAGTGGAACAGTAAGTCTTATGCCAGTTACTCAGTTATGCCTGGGACTGCAATTCTACATTAAGTTTTGTTGTGTTTTTTTGTGTTGTTTTTTTTTTTAATTACAAATCTCCAAAGTTTTCAGCATTATCTTTTTCTATTACAGGAAAAATTCAGATTTAAAAAGTTTATTTTTTAACTCTTTGCTATACTAAAGCATTATATCTTGGCAATGTAGAAGTAATTTAAAATGTGAAGGGTTATCGTAAGCCTTATAATGGAAAATATTGTCTCCAATCGTTTTCAATTCCATAACTTAAAACTACGCAGCTGTTTTAGCTTTTGACTCCCTTAAAATTTTTAGTTTCAAACATCCAGAGAAACAGAATTGACACCGCAAATAATAATCAATCTGTGTACAGTATTCTAACATTCACAGGATGTAATGCTTTAATGGCATAATGTGTAAAAATTATGAAATAATAAAATATAGTATAAACTAGAGGCCCAGTGCACGAATTCATGCACCAGTGGGGCCCCTCTGCCTGGCCTGTGGGATCAGGCTGAAACCAGCTCTCTGACATCCCCCAAGGGGTCCCAGATTGTGAGAGGTCACAGGTCAGGCCAAGGGACACCACCAGTGCAATATCAGGACCAGGGAGGGACGCAGGAGATTGGCCAGCCGGGGAGGGACTGCCAGAGGGCTCCAGGGCGTGTCCCGCCCATCTCGCTCAGTCCCAATCTGCCAGACCTCAGCAGCAAGCTAACCTACCATTCGGAGAGTCTGCCCCCTGGTGGTCAGTGCACATCATAGCGAGCATTTGGGTGGCCTTAGTATATCATTAGCAGATTATACTTGGATTGTTTGAACGGATGATGGGACACTTAGCATATTAGGCTTTTATGATAGAGGCTAGGCAACTATACTAAAGTCAATATTTTAACTGACTGAAAAGGTGAATGAGTTAATAACTGTCACAATTCCCACATAGCACGTTGACTCTGTGACACAGGGAAAATGCATAAAAAACGCTGGCTCCTTTTCAAGTGATCACAGCCAACCAGGTCTCACCAGGATAGGCAAATAGTTCTATTAATACCATTCCTGACTTGATTTTGTACAGGCCATAGCTGTGAGGTCACCGAACATTCTGGTCTAATGAGGAAGGCTATCTCCCCGTGGCATTTCCGCCCCCCTGAGAAGTTAACGTTTTTTGCCAATTTTAGAAAGCCCCCAGGGCAATTCCTAAAGGACTGATAGTCTTGGACCCGGGCAGCTCTCTGGCAGCAAAGCGCATGGATCTTGTACAATGCGTTGTGTTCCTAGGCCAAAATAACCACGTAATTATTTTGTAATTATAAAGTAATCATGTACTGGCAACCAGAAGTTTTTCATTTTTTTCATGGTAATTCCAAGTACAACTACCATATAATTTGTAAGAAAGAAATAGCTGTGCAATTAAGCTGTATTAGCACAGTAATTACCGAATATGCCCAGGCTTATGCGTGTCTTCTGAAACAGGGATTTGTACACCTGCAAACTGCAAATGGCATGGAAGCCCTGTGTGCTTTCTTTGTGTGGCCTGTCACAACACCAAAGGCGGTGGGGTCAGCTTTTGTTTCATCATATCGTTGTGTGAGGTTATCAACTGAATATAGTATTTTGTCACAGCTGTGTCTCTGCGGTTGCAAATAAATTGCTCCACCAGAGAAAAGTAGAGCGGATTTCGTAGCTGCAAGAACAAGGCTCGCACCGTGGAAAGAGTAGGAGTGTGAAGTCAGATATGTGTTTGAAATCTACCGTGCCTACTTTCTCAAAGAGTCATTTGGATGAATGACCTGCTTTTCTTCATCTGTACCGTAAGATGCATACACTTATACGTTTCAGGGCTGCTGCCAGACTAGATAAGAAATATGTCCACAGGACCTGATTCGTGAAGTGGAAATTCACTTCCCAAATACCTCCATGCCAGGCACTCTCTTGGGCCCTTGGAAAGCACTGATGAGAAAACAGACGTAATGCCTGCCCCCAGCGTGCTTAAAGTCCGGTAGAACGCATGAACTCTAACTGAATCATCACACGTGCACGTGTGAAATGTGCAGCTATCGTTCCCTGAGATGTCTTAACTCGAAAAAGAGCTGTGTGATGACAGAAAACTCTGCACCTAACTGTTCACAGCCGCTTTATGTATAAGAGCCCACACCTGGGCCAGGCCCGATGCCCTGCAGCAGGTGAATGGGCAGCAAACTGTATGCCCGCGTATCTCTCAGCAACGAACACGTCCAGGCGACACAAAGGAACAAACAGTTTGCTACATGTCACCACTTGGATGACATCTCCAAGGAGTGGTGCTGAGTGAAAAAGTCAACCCCAACACGTTACATGCGGTGTGATTCCACTTACATGTTTTTGAAATGACCAAGTTTTAGACATTAGAGGCATTTTGTGGCTGCCAGTGGATAGGCTGTGTTATGAAAAGGCCACACAAAGGATCCTTGAGGTGAGAGGAATAGTATCTCACAGATGGTGGTGAGCCCATAAGCCCACACAGGTAGCAAAACTGCATAAGAACACACACCGACGGGTGCAAGTGAAACGTGGGACCAGGTGAGGACTTGAAGTTTCAGGGGACCCACTTTGTAAAGGCCACGATGGTCCAATCATTATGCTGTATACCGGAAACGAATCTATACTAATAAAAGGGCAATATGCTAATTAGACCGGGTCAACCGGACATCTTGCGGATGTCCGACTTCCTTCCAGACAAAGCCACGGTGGTGGGGTCCGAGGCAGAGGTGGTTAGGGGCAATCAGGCCGGCAGTTGGACATCCCCCGAGGGGTCCCAGTTTGGAGAGTGTGCAGGCCAGGCTGAGGGACAACCCCCCCCCCCCCCCGCATGAATTTCGTGCACCGGGTCTCTAGTACAAAATAATATTGACTGTGAACTGTAATTGAAAAATAAAAAAAGTCTAACTTGGGAAATATTAGTAAGATAGGTGGACTTAGCAATTTCCGTATCCTGGTTGTGATACTATACCACAGCGGTTTCAACCGGCGAGCCACAAGAATCTGTCAAATATGCCATATCTGACCTCCTTTCCCTTCAGTTGTCAAATAGAAAAAGGACAACAGCCAAAACAATAACAGGTGTCTGGTGTGAGTGACTCAGAATTATACCTATTTCTTTTTGTCAGATCGGCAAAAAATGCAATATATATTCGGTGTGTCACAGAGCTTTAGGACTTAGTTTATGTGTGCCGTGAGATGACCAATGGGGGACATTGCTGTCATGCCGTAGTTTGCAAAATGTTACAACTAGGAAAAAGCGGACACAGGGCACAGATGAGCTCTCTCATGTTTCTTACAACTGCATCTATCTCTGCAACTATCTCAAAAATTCCAGTTAAAAAACAACCTTGTTGCCAAAACCAGTTTGGCTCAGTGGATAGTGCGTCGGCCTGCGGACTGAAGGGTCCCGGGTTCGATTCCGGTCAAGGGCATGTACCTTGGTTGCAGGCACATCCCCAGTAGGAGGTGTGCAGGAGGCAGCTGATTGATGTTTCTCTCTCATCGATGTTTCTAACTCTCTATCCCTCTCCCTTCCTCTCTGTAAAATATCAATAAAATATATTAAAAAAAAAACTAAAAAAAAACAACCTTGCATTCCTCTAATCCCTCCCTCCTCAAAAATCCCCCACACATAATAACTCAAAGATGGAAGGAGCTAAGAGCTACCTTCAGAGGGAATGAGCCTTGCCCCGAGGAACCTAACATATCAAAGAACCAAAGAAGGACCCGAGTGTGGTGGTGGGGGCGAGAGCATGTGAGACATGAGGTTCAAGAAGACAAGGAAGAGAATTCAGAAGCCACTGTTCAGGGTTTCAGAGGGAATGAGAGTTTGGTAAAGGGAAATACAATCACTGGATTTAAGCTATGAAACCATCAGTCTGAAAAACTTACGTTGAAGGAAATGGGAGAAATATACAACTGCTCAACTCTTTTCTCGACGATTATAAAATTAGAAGATGCCAAAGTCACCCCTCCACAACGGAGCGGTTAGCATGGGAGAGAGTAGCAGAGGAGGGACTTCGCCTCGTGTGTGAAGAGTAGAGAGACAGGTTAGCCAGTGCAGGGCAGGAGGGAGCGTCCATCAAGGACCTGCAGTGGACACACGTGTCCCTCTTCAGATCCTGCTGTGGGGCCCAGCCCGGGACTCACGGGCATCACAGGGAGCCCAGGGAGGCTGGGAGCGGAGAGGGAGAGTGAAGAGTCCCTCGAGAGAAGCTGGTAGCCTCGGTCCCAGGCCATGCACACAGCACAGACACGGCTGCCCGGGGCAAGCCCATCCCCTCGGATCACCATCACGCTCTGACCACCCCTTCCACCCTCTCCCAACTCCAGACACATGTCCCACCCCAACCGCGGTCACCCAGGCTTGAATTTCAGGGAGAGGCGGAGGGGAAGGAGAGAAAATGGAATCACAGAGGGGAAAGAAGGAGGCTAATTCAGAGCAACTTGAAAAAGAAGTGAGAGCCCTGGCTGGTGTGGCTCAGTGGATAGAGCGTCGGCCTGCGGACTGAAGGGTCCCGCGTTCGATTCTGGTCAGGGGCACATGCCCGGGTTGCGGGCTCCATCCCCATTAGGAGGCATGCAGGAGGCAGCCGATCAGTGATTCTCTCTCATCATTGTTTCTATCACTCTCTCTCTCCCCTCTCCTTTCCTCTCTGAAATCAATATATATATATAAAGAAGTGAGAGATTCAAATGAAAAGTATTAAAGTAAGAGCAAATGTGTAAAGCATCCTCTTCCTACCCCAGCATAGTAAGTAGTGGTTTTTTTTTTGCAAAAAGTTGGAAAAACAATAATTGGAAGCACTCCCTGGAAGCAAAGGTCAGAGTCTACAGCAGTTATTTAAGAAACATTCCACGACGCAGCGGCATCCACCAGGCATGGGGAGCCCTAGAGCCCGCGCCCCCGCTGCCTGTGCTGGCAGCCGCTGGTGGTCCAGGCGCCGAGGAGGGGGACCGCCTTTCCCTTGCCACGTGTCCGGTCCAGACGATGCCTTCTATGACGGCCACCACTGTGTGTGAACTCCCTCGGACCCGTGTACCCACACAGCGCCATGCAAACGAGGCTTCAGTGTGGCTCCTGAGAATGACAACCTGTCGTGGCCCAGAGACCGAACACCTCCCGTGGGTAAGTGACGAATTGATAGCAGTGATCAATCTCACATAGTTCAGCGACGGTCACCTGTTAAACGATTTTAAGAAGAAAACGTGTTTGGACTGAACAGCTGGAGAACTTTAGAAAAAGATAAGCCTCATTCTCATACGGTTGTTTTGTTTAAATATGTTTATTCAGTTCTCCTCCCTACATAGAACTGATTAGGGAAAAAAAAGGACTCATTTAAATTTTAGAGGTTCATTTTTAAACACCCCCCGTGGTGTTGAGTCCTGTGTGTGTGTGTGTGTGTGCTGGTATAACTGGCAGAATGAAGTTTCTCTTAATTTATTGAAATTCACTTAATGCTCTGTCAGCCATCACAATTTATGACAGTATTGTCCAGGCAAGCCAGCTTACAATAATAGGATACCTGATAATATATTACCGAATAAGCCAAGAAAGGAAAAGCCTCAATTGTCCAGGAAAATGAGATTGTTTTAAGGTATTAACTTAAAAGTGTGCCTGTATTTCATCATTTCCCAGCCGAGAGCACCCTGAAATGGCCACGGAGAAGAGAAGACTAGAAGAGATTCCACGGCATGAGCAGGCCCGGGGCACCCCCTCCAACAAGTCCGGGAAGCGGATTGAGAGGCAGCGCCTGGGAATACCCATGAGCGCCCAGGCCCTGCCAACCACAGCGGTGCCCAGAGCGCCCAACACTGTTCGCTCCTTGGCTACCGAGTGAGTTGAAAAGGGATCTGTCCTCAAATGCACCTGGGAGGGGGCTGTGCAGCCATCACTGGTGTATTCTGGTTTCTGGAATATCCTTTTTAAAATGTGAACTACAGCCGGCCAGTGTGGCTCAGTGGTTGAACGTCAACCCAGGAACCGAGAGGTCCTCGATTTGGTTCCCAGTCAGGGCACAGGCCCGGGTGGCGGGCTCCCCCCCCCCAGTGGGGGGCGTGCAGGAGGCAGCTGGTGGGTGAGGTTTCCCCTCATTGATGTTTCTCTCTCTCTACCCCTCCCCCTTCCTCTCTGTTTAAAAATCAACAAAAACATTGAAAACATGAACTTCAAGCAGGAGAGGAGAACTCGGCCAACAAGGAAAAATTCACTAGTTCAAAAAATAAAAAGAAGCCGTAGCTCTTTAATGTGTTCAAAGGGCATGTAAAGGCTGAATCACTATCACATAGAGCTTCCATTAGAGCAGCCGTGGGCAAACTACGGCCCGCGGGCCGGATCCGGCTGTTCTATCTGGTTCTCTTGCTCTCCCCTCCGCTCCTTTACTTTGAATTTATATTAGTTCACACAAACACTCCATCCATGCTTTTGTTCCGGCCCTCCGGTCCAGTTTAAGAACCCATGGTGGCCCTCGAGTCAAAAAGTTTGCCCACCCCTGCCTTAGAGGAAACTTGGGTGAAGAGGCTCTCAGCCTAAAAAAATGCAGTTGTCCTGATGGTCTTCCCCGCTGACTGGCTCTTTGCCCTGACTGTGACGCGTCCCATATTTCAAACAACAAAAGGCAGGAAGGAAACGTAGAGGGGAATCTAGATGGCTCGTTCAAAGACGAGTGAGGGCTCAGCCGACAGTGAGGACGGCATCGTGACAAGGCTGCTTCGTGCCTCTTCGCTGAGTGGGCACTGGGGGGGTGCATGTGGGCGCTCGCTTATTGGCTTGGACACAAGTGCCAGCCCCACCTGAGGGGCACTTCCAAAGTGGCAGCAAGTTCATGAATTTCTGAAAAAAATCCTTACGTGGGACCTCGTCGTCTGCCTTCCTGTCTCCTTAACAAACAAACCCATTTCCAGAACAAAAGCATCTCTGCGATCGGCTGGGAAGCAGGGGTCAGGTGCCAGTTTGAAAACAGACAAGAAAGCGTTCGTTTCCGGGAAGAGGAGATTAGTCTGGATTCATCGAAATGTCACCCGGAGACCAGGAGGGCCTCCAACGGGAAGCAGGAGTCAGTGAGAGGCATTTCCCGGGGAAGGGCTTGCTCATGGCAGGGACCATGCCCCCCTGCCCAGGGTCCTCTTAAACCCCCCCCCTTCCAGCATGCGCCCTTTGCTGCCTCCCCCCACACAGGGCGCCCTGCCTGCTGTGCCCAGGCTCCAGGGCCGCTCCCTGGCCGCATGCCTGCCTCCTCGGCCCACAGTGGTGCAGGACACGACTCCGCTGCCTTTCCTTGCCAGTCGCACGGGCGTCAGCAGCAGATGGTGCCGCTAAGGGAGGGGGTTGAGGACGATGCTCGCACACATTTGCATTGTGTGAGGAGAGCGGGGCGTAGCTTCACCCGCATCTGAGTGGGGAGCTGGGTGCCCCTGCCTCCCTCCCTCCCAGGGGTGGGCAAACTTTTTGACTCGAGGGCCACCATGGGTTCTTAAACTGGACCGGAGGCTGGAACAAAAGCATGGATGGAGTGTTTGTGTGAACTAATATACATTCAAAGTAAAGGAGCGGAGGGGAGAGCAAGAGAACCGGGTAGAACAGCCGGATCTGGCCCGCGGGCCGTAGTTTGCCCACGGCTGCTCCCTCCCCTGCTCAGGTCCGGTTTGTCTTTCACCGCCAGTACAGACAGCGAGGAGCGGAGCTGTGCCCACCGGCACGCGCAGGGCAGCGACGTGCAGGTGTTGCTGAACATGGTTGTCCCCGTTTTGCAGCGAATTCTACGTATTCCCAGGTGGCTTGATGGATGATGCACGTGAAGACGATTTGCACGTGTGTTCGGATGCTCGACGTGGGGGAGGAAGAAGCATTGCTGGAAACACGTTTGGCCTGATCGGAGAGCTGTGGTCAGATGCACTGTGTTCCCGTCCTCTGGAGCAGGCTCAGCAGTGGAAACAGCAGGCCCGCGAGAGAAGAGTGGGTCAGGGGAACAGGGAAGCAGCAAGAGCAATGTGGACGGAGGTGGCGGATGCACTGAGTCGTCGTAACGCCTTGTCATACAAGCACGGAAGAGTCATTTCCCCCAACGGCTGCCTGACGCGCAGGGCATGCGCTTCTTCGCCTTTCCCTAAACAGTATCTCGGGTAGATCTCATCGTTTCCTCATCACTTTCGCTTCCCAAGATCAACCCTATTGAGCAGTTTCGCCTCCCCTTTCATCACAAGGTCCTTCCTTCACTCCTCTGAGTCTGACGAAGCGGGGGTCCTGACTTCTGGGGGCCGAGGGGAGGGGACGTGTTTAATCGGAGGAAAGAAAGGGGTCAGGCTGGTGGCTGCAGAGGCCGCTGGCAACGCCAAGGCGCCTGGAAACACGTGGGGCTGGGATGGGGGTTCTGGGTCTTCCATCAGTGCTCTCTGTGCCTTCTCCGGACATTCGGTTCGGTTGCCTTCTCTTTGACAACGTGAATTTTAGGCACAGATGCTTTGTTCTCCTGACACTTAAACACAGGCTTTTTTTTTTTTTTTTTTTTTTTTTTTTAAGTATTCAACAATGGTTTTCAAATTGCAGGTCAGTTTTTGCAGTTTCTCTCTCTCTCTCTCTCTCCCAAGGAGACTTTTCAAACATTTATTTTGCTAGCACCACACCTCCAGGAAGCGTTGATAGCACAGATGTGCTGTACTTGACATTTTGGAGGGCCACAAATTATTATACTGTTTTCTTTGCCCCGACAACCCACTTTACCCCCGTGGGGGCTGTATCAATCCTATAGAGAGCAGCATTTTTTTCAGACAAGCCTGAAAAAGGATAGAAAGTGTTAGGGTGTATCTCACAGTATGACAGAGAGTACTGTTTTGTGAAAATGTTTTCACAAAATTATGTAATTCTGTGTATGTGTCTGTAGCCACAATACAAAATGCACTTTTTCCTCTAAGTCCTCAGTAAAATGTTGAGAGTCCCTCTTGAGGCAGATACTGCTGGACAGAGGACAGGCAGTCCAGGCAAACACACACACAGTCACACACAGACACCCGAGGTTACCCCTGTACGTAAGAAAACATTTTCCTAGCTTAATTTCCAAGGCAGAGCTCTGGGTTGGGTCACTAAAGGATGACGTTATAGTGTTAATAGCAGTTAACTCCTATTCTTTATCCCTTTAATTCCTAGTCACCCCTCCGTGGGCCTTGCTGGGAAAAAGAAAGGATCCATTGCTTAGCAAAGTTCTTAGTAGCCCTGTCTTTTCTCATAAATTTATCGCTGTCAGCAAGGACTCGGTTAAATTATTAATCAAAGTTCCTTTTGTCTCTTAGTATTTTTTCATGCAGAAAGGTTATTTATTCTCCTTCATCTATTAGTAATTGACATGACTATTAGGTAACTTGATTTTATCATGGTTATAGTGTCAGAAGCTAGACCACTTACCACATACTAGTAGTTGTGGTGGATCATAATTTTATAATGATTGGGCTGCAATATTGTTTCAGAGAATTTGAAAGATTTGGTGCAAATTGTGTTGCTCACGCGCTTCATCAAAATATCAACGGTAAATATTGAAATATTAATATTATTTTCAAAATATTTTTCTTCTAAAATTTTAAAGCACATATTAAATTAAAGAGGAACATTGATTATAATAAATATTAAACACTAGAGGCCAGGTGCACGAAATTCACGCATGGGTGTGGTCCCTCGCGTGGCCAGCGATTGAAGTGTGAGCGTCTGGTCTGGCATGGAAGGGCAGGTCCCAGCTGACCTCTGGGCCCCCGACAGCACCTGGGCCTCCAGGCCCCCAGGAGCCCCCTCCCCCTGAGTCCCAGTGCCCGAGTCCCCGTGCAGAGTTGCAGTGAGCACAGGTGGACCCCACGTGCCGGGTGCAGCGTGGACCTCTGGGCTGCCCAGCGGCGTTGCACAGAAGCAGGGCAGCCAGCACGCTGCCTCCTGGCCGGCCTCGCAGCCCGGCTCCTGGCGAACCCGTGGGGAGCCCGAGCGGCCCCTGTGGTTCTGGTGGCTGGGGCCCGGCTCATCCGGAAGAGGGCGTGTGGGTGTGGGACGGGCTCCTTGCGTGAGCCCTGGTATCCCAGGGGAAGGTGGCAGGGGGCGTGACAGTGAGCTCGGTGGACACCCCGCATTCTCACCGCACCTCTGTCCCTGTCACCCCGCCCCCCGGTAGCCAGTGAGAGGTTGCAGCACATCACTGACACCTGCCATGTTCCGCACCACCCCCTGGGGGTCAGCACACATCATAGCGAGTGGTCGAACTCCTAGTCTCCTGCCAGATGGGAAAATTTGCTTATTAGGCTTTTATTATAGAGGATGAAAAAGAAATAAAACTAGATTACCTATTTTTAAAATTTTAATTGATGTTAGTACATATTTTTATGAAACTACAAGTACTTATTTGAAGTTCCATTTTTCAATGTTTATTTATTTGGCAACAGCCTTAATCATGTTAAATCTTGACCCAGATATGCATATACTTAAAAGAAATGTTAATTATGTAACATGACAACTGTTTCTTCTGCAGTGTGGGGCTACGCCGTACCAATTTATAATGAACTCCAAACCGCACACTGGAGCAGGAAAGATAAAAGAAAGCAGGTACTCTGCATTACTAGGAAAGGAAATTTTATTAGGCAGGAAATGCCTGCGTTCATATTTGAGGGGAAAGATTTGGAAAATTAGCTTCCCCCCCTTCCCTGTGTGCTTCCACATCAGACCATTCCACGCCCCAAAGCACTGTGCTTCCACATGAGCAGAAGCCTAACTCCAATCAGGTTGGACACCACGTTCTGTCCCAGGGAGAGGAAGAGAGAGAGAGAGAGAGAGAGAGAGAGAGAGAGAGAGAGAGAGAGAGAGAGAGAGAGAGGAGGCTGTAGCTGCCTGTACAGCCCAGGATGGAGGGAGTCTGGGAACAAACATGCCCACCTCACTCTCCCCAGCCGAGGCACCTCCTACTGCCTCTTATTGACCAACTGACCCAAAGCCAGAGGGCAAAGCAGCCTGCACTGTCCTCCAAGTGGATGCGACGGAGAGCAGATCTGGGGCTGGGAGGGGAGATGAGGGAGAACATGCCAGACTTCACACACCAAGCCTTCCCTAGCTCTTCAGACAGAAGGAAGCAGCTAGCACACCCCAGCCTGCATGCCGTCACTTGGAGCCCGTGTCTAAGACTCCAGATGCGTGTTTTCGCCTTTATTGAGGACACTGGCAATTCGGCAAGATTACGGAGCAGCGGCAGACACCACCCGTGATTACCTGCGGGATGTGATTCTGTATTTGAACACCTCCCTCGGGGCTCAGCTTGCCGTTCCCACAGTTGTCATCATCTGTGGACACGAGCTTCAGCTTCCGCACGTCCGTCCGCGCCGTGAGACAGGGCAGCTCCGTGGACCCAGCCGGCAACCCGAGGTCGAGCCTCTGACTTTGCTCAGTTTTACAGCCTCTGTTCCTGAGCCTTCATCTGCAATGTCTCCACTCTGCCCAGTCCTCGCAGCTGCTGTGCACCCTGCCCTCAGCCGCGCCCTGGACAGGACCAGCGCAGGGGGCCCAGGTGGGAGGCTGATGGACGGCAGAACAGCCATCCGTTCTGCTGCTTAGTGATGCTCTCCGGGCGGGGCGGCCGAGCAGATCACAGAGGACGGCGCAGGAGAGAAGTCAGGAGGCCTCGTTCGTAAACACGTCAGAGGGAATGGAACTGATAAACCAGCCTGGGCTCCTGGAAGGGCTGACATTGCTATTGGTATTCTGGTGTCTTTTTTTTATTTTTATTTTTTACTAGAGTTCCAGTGCACAGAATTTGTGCACAGGTAGTATCCCCAGTGGCTGCCAGCTGCCGGCTGGGGCCTTCCTTTGTTCCGTGCTGCCTCCTGGTGGTCCGCGCACATCATAGCGAGCTATCGAACTCCCGGTTGGTTGAACTCCCGAGCGGACACTTTGCATACCAGGCTTTTATATATATAGATTGTTTTGTCTTTTGGAGAAGCTGAGGTAAAAATAAACGTTTCAAAAGAGTCACTTTAGAAGTAAAATTGACTCCCCCTGATGATGGAAGTTAGGGAACTGTGGAAGCGAACCTTGCAGTCACCTTGTCTGACCTCTGCCCTGAACAGTGACCTCTGCCCCCTCTCCCGTCTTCCTAGCACTGCAACCCACTCCTCACAGGGTTCTTCAAAGGCTGTTTCTACTCCCAGGCTGTTCATTCTCATTTCATAATCAACTTTAAGAATTTGTTATGGGATCTGGGAAAATAAATCTGATGCAACTCTACCCAATTTTTATTTATTTATTTTAATTTAAAAATTTTAAATATATTTTTATTGATTTCAGAGAGGAAGGGAGAGGGAGAGAGAGACAGAAACATCAATGATGAGAGAGAACCATGGATCAGCTGCCTCCTGCACACCCCCTACTGGGGATCTAGCCACCATCCGGGCATGTGCCCTGACCAGGAATCAAACCCTCACCTCCTGGGTCATAGGCCCACCCTCAACCATTGAGCCACGGGGACTGGGCTCCCCGATTTTTAAAAACTAACTGGTACGTCCTTAGTCAGAGGTCTGCTGGATCTCCTGGGATCTATTTTCCTGTTCTGTGGTCCCTCTCCTGCCGGCCGTGAATGCACCTCGAGGGCCGCCCTGGGGTGTGATGCCTGAGGAGCAGGGAACAAGGTGGAGGCCCCTGGAAGGTGCTGAGGCTGCAGGTGGCTGTGCTGGAAATGGCTCCCTTGCTGGCCTCTTCCCTTCCCTCTCCCCGCCGCAGCCCCTCCCCAACAGCGTGTCCAGGACCCACCCCCTGAGGAATCGCTTGCACATGGAACCTCATCTCAGCGCCTGCTTCTAGGGACCCCGATCCAGAATGGCACCTCTGTAAGGGGGCATAGTGTCTCGGCAAGAGCCACCTCTAGTTCCTCAGACACCATCCTGTCTTACTGTTCAGGGAAATGTACAAAGAGCTCATCAGGAGTAAGTGAGGATAAATTCCTGAGAGCAGCCCCAGTAAAGCAGCCGGCTTTGGAGGCAGGTCCTGGGTAGCTCCCCTTTGTCCTGTCGGGGAGACGCTGGAAAGATGAGTGCCAGCCCACGGGGAGCTCCCAGTGCAAAGCCCACATGGGCGTGTTTTCTCTGTGGGGGCCGCTCTGTGCCAGGGGTTAGCCAAGGGGCTGCACCAAGGGAGGCGCACGCACTAAGGCTCAGGCCTCCTGCTTCGTGGGACATTTCTGTAAAGGCTGAGGGGGGAGGAGCTTTCAAAGGCCTCTGTTCACGAAATGCTTTGAGACGTTCTGCACACGCCCAGCTCAGACCAGCACTGATCTCTCTCCACGCCACCCACTTGCAAAATAACCAGAGAGGGTCGGACCTGCGTTGCCACCATGTGCCCACCATCCAGATATCATTGCTGACATGTACACATAAGGAACTGTTTGACATTGAAATGGGGACTCAGAACTGTTGGACATTGAAATTGGGACTCAAACATTTTTTGTTATTATATGTTTATTTCTAGTCTGCAGAGGCAACATTTTTTAAAGGAAAGAAATGGGGGAAAAATAGATACAGAGGCAAAGAAGCATTGACCAGGCTGTCAAACTACAGCGGGAAGGCAGGGGAGGTTGGGGGGAGGGCTGTAAGAGATCAACCGAAGGACTTGTACGCATGCATATAAGCATAACCAATGGATACAAGACACTGGGGGCGGGGCCAGGTAAAGGCATGTACTGGGGGGTAGGGGAGGCCGTGGGGAGGTCAATGAGGAAAAAAAATGGGAGACATATGTACTACTATCTGTAATACTTCAAACAATAAAAATAAATAAATAAATAAATAAAAAACCCTTTGATGATTGCATGGGCCCCCCACTCATCCCAACGCAGAGAGGAAGACTTAGTCAACTCTGCCTGGAACCTGGCTCCCTTCAACATCACAACCCTTACCCAGCTCTCCTCCGATGGATTTCTGGTTTCTCTTTTATTAGACGGAGCCTCGCGTAGGGCTCCGGCCTCCAGACGTGAGTCTGCCACTTCCCACATGCAACGCGGCCTTTAGTTACAGGAAGCTTGGTCAGCACAGAGCAGACTGCCTGGGCTCCAGGGAATTCTCAAACACGTCTCATTCCTGGTCCAAGAGATAAGATAAAGGAAGCACTCCCAGCTTGTGGCTTCCTCTGGTGGACCTTTTGGGGATGGAAGGGCACTTTAAAAAATTAACTCTCCATCTAGTTCCTCATCATAGAAACTGCTTGCCTTCTGATATGATACCCTCCATGCACTCAGTACTGCGTGATCGTGGAAAGAATTCCAGACATTCTGTATCGGAAGATGATGGTTCCAGTTCCAGCTTTGCCATGTAACTGCTAGGAGGAAATGCTCAATTTCCCAACCTATAGAAGGAGCGTAAAAGAACCCGTCCTCTCTACTAAAAAAGGTTGTTTCAAGGATAACACGGAATGTCAAACCAACTAACACAATGGACGGGACATGTGGAAAGAAAACTATACTCTGACTAGAGGCCCTGTGCACGAAATTTGTGTGTGGGAGGGAGGGTACCTCAGCCCGGCATGCACCCTCTCCAATCCGGGACCCCTCTGGGGATGTCCGACTGCCTCTCGCAATTTGGGACCACTGGTTTCTAACCGCTCGCCTGCCTGCCTGCCTGATCGCCCCTAACCACCTCTGCCTGCCTGCCTGCCTGCCTGATCACCCCTAACTGCCTCTGCGTCACCCTGCACCGGGACCTGGCCTTCCCTCCTGGGCTTCCCTCGCAGCCCAGCTTCATCTGGAAGGTCGTCCGGAAGGATGTCCAGTCTAATTAGCATATTATGCTTTTATTATTATAGATAACCACATAAGCAGTAGCACATTGGGTGTCATCGCGATGGCTTCTAAAGATGCACTCCCTCTTTCCAGGCACAGTGTCAGTTAGCCCAGGAGATTATTTCTAACTTTAGAAATAATGTCATTTCTCCAACTTTCTTTAATCTTCTAGGTTTTATCCCCAACATTTAATCTTTTATACTTTTGTCTGCTTTTCTTTTTCCTACTCCTGGCAGAGAAAGAAAACCCCCTCATGGTGTTTACATAATAAAAGCCTCTCTCCTCCCCAAAAAGATGAGGAGCATGTGACGGTAATCAGGCGTCCACCCCGGCATGTTGACTCTCAGGACGCATAAAAAAGGCCACTGAGGGATGGAAGGTTTGGAACATTGAACCTGGATTAAAAACAGTTGAACCTGACCCTTTTTTCTAACTTACGTGCTATCCAAATTTCTCTTATATCGAATACACAACCTTCCGGCATTGGCTTTCTCACCTGTAGTCTCAATAATATTATCCATTTATGAGTTTTGTTGCGAGGGCTTAGTATAAGCACCCACCAACTGTTTAACACTATTACCAATATCATTATCATATCAATAAGGAGGGGCTTAAAGGGTAATAATAGGAAAACATTTTTATTACGTTTTCCTTCCATATTCAGCAGCAGTCTCTCCTTTACTTATTCTCCTTGTGGGGGTACCCATTGCTCTACTGCCTCTATTTAATTAGTCACAAATCCTTTTGGTGCTGTTTGTGAGTTTCTCCCCAGTCTACTTCCATTTCCTTTGCTCTGGTTGGGTCTTCCTAGTTTCTATTTAATTTCACGTTTTTTTCATTAACACTTGCAAGAGCCTCAATGCTCCTCCCCATCTGATTCCCTTTCGCATCTGTTTTCTTTGGAAAGCATAACTAACCACATTACTCCTGTGCTTATCATCCATTTATTAATGATCTGTTACTTACGTCGTTACGTTCTAAAACCCTTATCATGGCTTTCTAGCTCTTGGTTTCCCATTTTCAACCTGTTTTTATTTCGCATATCTATAAGAACTTGACTTTTCCAGGAAACCAGACTGCTTGCCATTTCCCACACCATCCCCTCCTTCCATTCATACTTCCACTCCTGTCATCCCTTCCTCGGGATTCTTTCCTCCTCTTTTCCTGTCTTTCATGACTGTTTACAACTCAAGTAGAGCACAAATGCCAGCTTCCCCATAAACCTGGCCAGTCCCTGAGACAGAGAGAGAGAGAGAGAGAGAGAGAGAGAGAGAGAGAGAGCGCACACGGGAGAGAGGGAGAGAGGGAGAGAGGGAGAGAGGGAGGATTCCTCTCTAATTCCCTTGCACACACACAATACTTCACTTAAATCACTATGATTTCATTGCAAATATTTTCTTCATATCACATGTACATACACATGCATATATACATACACTGAGTGGCTAGATTATTATGACCACCTGATGTTTGTAGGCAAATTAGCCGTACACTGCATCGTATGGGATATGGAAGCCAAAAGCCTGTTCAAACACCTTTGCTGTCTGCAGTTACCAAGATAAAATGTCTCCAGTTCGCACAGGAACACAAGGATTGGACAGTCGAGCACTGGAAAAAAGTCATGTGGTCCGATGAATCACGTTTCCAGTTGCATCATGCAGATGGCAGAGTGAGAATTTGGTGGAAACAGCATGAAAGCATGCACCCCACATGCATGAGTACAACCCTTCAAGCTGGTAGGGGCAGTGTTACGGTTTGGGGCATGTTTTCCTGGCATGATTTGGGCACTTTAATTCGTGTGAAACAACGTCTGAATAGCACTACATACCTAAGTATCATTGCTGATCAAGTTCATCCTATCATGTTGATGGCGTATCCCAATGGAGATGGCTTCTTCCAACAAGACGATGCACCTGCCACGGTGCTCGTATTGTGCAGGAGTGGTTTTAAGAACATGAGGGAGACTTTACCTTGCTTAGGTGGCCCCCACAATCACCAGATCTCGATCCAATTGAGCATTTGTGGGATGAAGTTAAAAGAGCCATCAGGCAGCTGGTTCCACAACCATCCAATCTCACAGAACTGGACAGTGCTATTCATCAGGCATGGTGTCAGATTCCTCGCATCACCTTTCAGCATCTCGTGGAGTCAATGCCAAGAAGAATCACCGCAGTATTGAAGGCAAAAGGTGGCCCAACGAAGTACTGATGGGGTGGGCATAATAATCTGGCCACTCGGTGTATATACAGATATATCACTCTAGATCTCATCTCTCTAAAAGAGAGATAAAAGATTAAATTATCTATTTTCTCTTCCAACACCACAGTGTCCTGAATAGATAATCATTAAGTATACATTGAAAGATGACAGTCGCATTGTTTAGTTTCAAACACAAGGAATGAAAGAATTTTTCTTTGTTCCAAGACAATTACCTGAATTTGGCCTCCTAGCAAAGCATATATATTGCTGTACCCTTTCATCTCCTAATCAAAATGTCTTTGCGTTGATATCTCTTTGTAACACTGGTCATCAAAAAATTGGATGAACTGACTTGTCACATTTGGTAGTGAATGCTAATAACTGAAATAAAATTAATACATTGGAGCACAATGACCCTCTCAAAAGTGGGAACGCTGAGAGAACACATCATCAAATGAAACAGAGATCTGCAAAAGGCAGCTTTCGGGGCCCACGTCTGGCAGGCCATTCAACTCTCTGCTCTTGTGTACAATCAGGAAGAAGAAGGAATCTCTCCCTGGAGAAAACCTGAGCGACATCAGTTGTCATTACACAGAGAGACACCCAGGATCTTCTAAAAGTGAGACTGTCTATTAGGAAACCTGTCACTGCTCTTACCCATCTAGAGACGGGGCCCAGGAGAGAGCCAGTGACATGGAATTTGAATACAAAGGGGAACTCTGATCCCAGGCAGCGGGAATCCCTTTACTGAGGTCCACCAGCCCACACCTAGACCTAGATCAAAGGTGTTTGCCAACAAGCTCGCGCTCTTTCGTCCCAGGTTTGCTGCTACAACGGTGAGCTCTTCTCCCTGTAAAGGGCTGCCCTGAGCAGATCTCGCTCTTGAATGAAGGTCAGCAGCATTATCTCAAACATGAAACGTAGCTGAGCCCGGATGCGTTCGTTTCAACCCCTCAGGGAGTTGAATGGATGTTGTTCAAATGGGTTTCCAGGCAGATGTGGATTGGCACAGTCAGTCATTCCCGAGGCTTCTGAGGCCATTCTGTTAACCATGGCCGCAGATTTCCGCAAGTGCCTGAGCCAGTGCAAGGCCTGTCTCCACGGACAGGCTTCTTTAGACCCTGGTAGAGAGTCAGGCGCCTCGACCTGCACTTGAAGGTCAATGCAAAGGCTGATAGTCCCTCTAAACCAGCCGTGGGCAAACTACAGCCCGCGGGCCGGATGTGGCCTGTTCGGCTGTTCTATCCGGCCCGTGGAGCCGAAAGAGCGGAGGGTTCTCTTGCTCTCCCCTCTGCTCCTTTACTTTGAATTTATATTAGTTCACACAAACACTCCATCCATGCTTTTGTTCCGGCCCTCCGGTCCAGTTTAAGAACGCATTGTGGCCCTCGAGTCAAAAAGTTTGCCCACCCCTGCAAACACTGCTAGCGGTCCAGCCTGGAGGGCTCGGCGATGGGTTTCAAGTAGATGAAAGAAAACCCTATCCCTCTCTCACTAAAAGAAATCAACAATGAAAGAAGGCTGCTATAAATAGACGTTGCATGGAAAACTTTGAAAGGGAAATGCTTTCCTTGGGCTGAAGCCTGCAATATTATGGGGCTGCCAGGGAGAGCCCGAGAGCAGAGAGAGAGGGGTCCTAGGAACCGTTTCACTACAGGTCCCCGCAGGTGTGCCAGGATGAATTCTAAACGCCTGCAGAGGCTCAGCATCGGCTCTCAACCCTCCATCTTCCTCCTCGGTGAAATGGGGGTCATTTCACATGACATTTCTTCTCCAGAGAACTCCTCTGCGCACATCATTGCAAAGCATTTGTCAAACTGGAGGCGACCGTGTGAACACTAGGTAAGTACTGATCATTCTTTCCTAAGAGAACTTGCCCTTGATGAGCCACCGTTGGCAGAAGCTGCACCCAAAGGCGGTGGACCGAGTCATGAACACACGGCAGCCAGGACGAGGAACAGCCTGGACCAGGGTTGGCATGATGTTTGCCTGCTTCATTTTTATAGTTTTCGCAACTTGCAAATCCCTTTTGTTTTTAGATAGCAATAAAACCCTAAAAAGGGGTTGGCGTCTCACAGTTCTAAGACATGTGCTGGGACCATCAGGCTAGAGTTTTGTCTAGGAAGTTGTACAACATCAACCTTTATGTCCGAGCAGAAGACAGCTTCAACCATGATTTCTTCCCTGGTCTCCTGAAATCTGGTTGTCTTCAGAAAATTGCCCTAAAATATTCCCAAAAACCTAAGAATTGAAAGAGTCATTTAAGTAATATTCTGGCTTTAGTCTATAGAAAACTTAGGTCTTAGTTGAGAATAAATACACACACACACACACACACACACACTTAGCTAATGCCAGAAAAATCAAACTTAAAAGTATCTTCCTTCGTTCTATGTAATGTGAACGACTATTGTAAGAGTTGTCGTTTTCAATGATTAAATGACTTTAAGTGAGGGATTTCCTGAACTGACTTTGTTGTATGTGCTGGACCATCATACTAGTCACCTCACTATAAAAAACACAAAAGGAAGAATAGGACCCATTTTTCTCCCCCCGAGCCCTCCTGAGCGCCCAGGGCCCTGGAGAGTGTGATCCGGGTGGTTGACTACACCCCTCAAACCTGAAGACATGCCCACACTCCAGAGTGGGAGCGGGGAGCCAGACGAGTTCCCACCGGGTTTCCTTTATCCCATCGGCCCCACGCTGGGAACGCGTCATTGTCACAGTTCTGCGCATCCTGTCCTGCACCTGCCCGTTTCCTCCTTCACAAAACTCAACCCCCCCAATGGCCCTACTTTAAAAATAGCATAATTCCAGGCCTTTCATGTCACGTCTGACCACTGCTCTGGGCAGTCTGAATAACTTTCCAAATTTGGTTCCGAACTCTTCTAAATCTGAGTACTTCTAGAAGCTGATCTACAAGATAAATATACAAACATCAAAGTGCAGTGAAATGAAAGCGCATGTCCAGTGACGTAAGATGCATTCAACACAACGTCGATGGCACTGCCTGTTGGTGTGGCTCCTTCTACGCAAACACGGTGGTTAAGAAACCGAACAGAGATGAGCAGTAATAAGTAAAACGAACGTGGAGCTAGTAAGAGGGGTGACTATGGAACAGACAATGAAAATGTCTGGGAAGATTACGCACATTTGCTGGCGCTGTGCATATTTGCTCAGTTGTTATTTAACATGTGAGCGGAGTTGAGGTCCTTCGTGCCCAGGTTACACATGCGGGTTGGATCCCTATGAGCGGGCTGGACACTTCTAATTTATTTAGAGCCGAGGGCTCCAGACCTGTCAGGCCGGCCCTCCGCAGCCTGCCGGCGTTTCCCAGCCCCTGACTCGGTGTTAGAGAGAAGCCTGGGGCTGGAGCAGCGGAAATACACAGCCTGTGGCTGTCACTGCCTGGGGTGCAGATGAGGAGGGTCAAGAAAAGCCTTGTAGAGTAGTAGATCTGGAATAATATTGATTAAATTTGTGTACAGTAAACTTCATTCGTGTAGAGCCCAATTTAAGAATTTGTGATCAATACAGTACAAAATCACCTTCCCTAAAAGTCTTACAAGTTTAATGAATGGATTGTCATTTCAGTCTGCTGTGTTAATATCTCAGTAAAAGAAGTGTTTTCGTTCTGCTGGGAACATAATTAAGTCTCCTCTTACGTGTTCTGTACACCCTTCCTCTTTCTAGAAAACTCCTACTATTTCTTCAAATCTCAACTCAATTCTCACCCTGTCCAAAAGGACCTCCTTAAAAACTCTATTTCAGAGTCCCTGAGAGTCCTCCCCAGCTCCTCTCTTCTACTCCTTATCGGGTCTAAAAGCCAACGCTGACGCTCCCCCTGAAATTACATCCAGCGCACAGCCGCTCTCTCGGCCTGAAATGCGGCCACCGCTTTCCGAGCCCCGCTCACTTGTGCCTGGAATACACCGCGGACGTCTTGTTGGTCTCCTCTGCTCCTCTTTCACTGCTCAGAGCCGAAGTCATCGTTTAAGACAGCCGTGGGCAAACTACGGCCCGTGGGCTGGATCCGGCTGTTCTATCCGGTTCTCTTGCTCTCCCCTCCGCTCCTTTACTTTGAATTTATATTAGTTCACACAAACACTCCATCCATGCTTTTGTTCCGGCCCTCCGGTCCAGTTTAAGAACCCATTGTGGCCCTCGAGTCAAAAAGTTTGCCCACCCCTGGTGAAGACGTTAGACCACGTCACACATAAAAGTCCTCCAAAGCTCCCGTGTGCACACTGATCACATCTCCCTGTCATTCCCCACACATCTGTTTGATAGGCTCTTCCCTGGATGGGACCTCTTTTGTTTACTGTTTCTCTGAAAATGGACATTTTGCCTGTTTTCTTTCAAGAAAAACAGAGGCTTCTGTCTATTTTGTTTACTGCCATATACATAAAAGGGGAGGAGGCACACATAGCAAGCAAAATAATATTAGTGAAATTTAAAAAAAATCTCTATACTTGTCTCTCAAGGCCACATGCTACCCCCAGCGTTGGGTGTGATGGTTTGTTTATTGTTTGCTTTCCCTCTGCTCAATGCTGAGGTCAGTGCCAGGAGGTCACAGACCATTTATGTTGTGTCTGCTTTGTATCCTCCATGCCTAGCACATGCCAGACCCATACTCTGTATAATATATATTTATTTATTAAATGAATGAAAGGAAAATAATAGGATATCATCCTCTTTCATTACTTCCCAGTGTTTTCATAATAGATCAAATTTAAAATATTTCTATAGGTAGGAATGTACTCGCCATGATCTCTCTGGAATATCTCCAGGATGCAATCCACATTTGAAATGATCTGTCTTGCATAAGCACCTAAAAGATACTTTGGTTATCTGTTTTGCTTAAATACTTTACTGAAAAGATCAGTAATACTTTTTTTTAAACAATAATCAGAAGTATATTTAATTGATTTTTTTCTCACTTAAAAGCACAGTGTAATTTTGCAACCATCATTTGAATTCATAATGCCAGACAAGGACAGTATATATGACACCTTGTTGTGTGTTCACATGACGGGCAAACATACAGCGAGCATGAGAGAATTAGGAGAAGCAGCAGCGGCCATGTGTGACGTGGGAACGTCAAGGTGCTTCCGACTTGGCTTCGGTCTGTTCCCTCATCACCAGGTTCCTTGCTGGGAGCGACCAATTTAGAGGCTGTGCTACGCTGTGTTTTCCTGGCCGGAGGCAGACTCACTCGTGAGTAGCTGGTCCTGGTCGTGGTTGGTGGACTAGGACTTGTCAGCATACATAACTTCATGGCACAGCTTAGCTACCTTCTCATCAACTTAGTTTGCTTTAAGGGGACCAAGGTCTCCATTAAACACCCCCCAAAGTACGCTGCGGAGTTCAGACCACCTCCAAATGGGCCTGGGGCCCCAGGGTCTATTCACAGTGGACGGCCCACGGAGATGGCTCTCAGTCATGTTCAGCTCGGCTGGCACTGGTTCAGCAACATCAGAAATTCTGTGGGGTTCTCAATACCATGTCATTAAAACACAGATTTTAAGTTCCAAATCTGTTTAAATCTTCAGTTACTGAATTTGAAAGAAAATGTGTAATGGACCTTTGCTTTCTGTGACTCCTTCATTTGTTAGAAAGTCTAGGCGTGTCATTGAAATTAAATTGAAAAGCACTGCATACTGCACAGAGAGAAGTTAGCTGGAGACCCTAACAACATCTACCTAATTATATCCCATACCAAGGTTCTCATTTCACACCTATGCATTTCTCTTATAATTGTTCCAAATTCATTAATGATCTTTCACATAAAAAGATATAGCAGTTTAACCTACATACATATTTTTCTATTGTAAGTTGAAAACAATTATAAATTGTAACTTACACCAAACAATTGTAAATTGTTTAATTACCAATATTCTCTGGTCATGATCACAGGTTATCTTCTTTCCTATAGTTCTTTCCCCTTCAATTCACCTGTGATTTTCCTACCCCAATTCTAATGCCTTCTGACACAGCACTGCCTTTATATCTGACTGGAAAGATGATGGCTCTGAATAAGTGCCTGTATATGTTAGACTTTTAGAAAGCACTCAACACAAACATTTTGAATAAACAAATGGATGGATAAATTAAAATTAATGGATATATTTGAGTGTACTTATAGCCACCAAACTTGAAATATATAACTAAATATATTTGCCTGCTAGAATATAAATGTATCCAATGTATATTTTTGAAAATCTATTCAAGGCTCTGGGAACACAGCATTGAACACACAGATTCCTGGCACTGATATAAATCATACCCCAGTAAGGAAGGAATAAAACAAATGTTTGTTTAATAAAAATAATAATAGTAGTAGTAGTAGTAGTGATGTGTAATACTTCTGTAGCTCTTTGTGCTAACCATGGTCCTAATGCTATCTCTATCCATCTATTATCTACCTGGTATCTATCTATCATCTATCTATCTATCTATCTCTTTATTCTTCACTACAATCCTTTCAGTTTGGTGCTAAAAGTGTCCCACCTTGCAGTGCCCCCTTTAAAGAAGATGTGGTACATGTATACAATGAAATATTACTCAGCCATAAAAAGAATGAAATCTTGCCATTTGTGACAACATAGGTGAATCTAGAAGCTATTATGCTAAGTGAAATAAGTCAGACAGAGAAACAAATACCATATAATTTCACTTAATGTGAAATAAATGAGCAAACGTAACAGAAACAAATTCAAAGATACAAAGAACAAATTGATGATTGCCAGATGAGAGGGGCTTGGGGTAGATAGGTGAAAAGGGGGAGGGGATAAAGAGGTACACATTGGCAGATATAAAAAGGTGACAAGGGAGGAGAAACCAAGATGGCAGCATAGGTAAACACCTAAACTGCTGCCTCGCACAACAATATCAAACCTACAACTAAAAGACAAAATGGACACCATCCAGAACCACAGGAAAGCTGGCTGAGTGGAAATTCTACAATTAGAAGGAAAGAGGAAAGCACATTGAGACTCAGAGGAGCTGCAAAAGGCTGTGGTACGGAGACACACGCGTGCGGAGAGGATGTTCGGCTGAGTGCGCGGCTGGCTTTCTAAAGTGGGAGGGAGACAGAAGCTCCCGACTGTGCTGAACTCCAGTTCCAGGTAGTAACCCAGACTCATTCGGGGAGAAACTGGACTGTCTGGCAGCGGGCGAAACTCGAGGGCAGCTTTCTCTCAGAGGTGCTTGCAGCAATTACCGAGGGACACTGAGACCCAGGGTCCTCATAGGGCAGGGATGACGGGAAGCCAAGGCTGTCTGCTCCAACCTGAGACTCTGCCCCATCCAAGCTGAGCACAGAGGCTTTTGCAATTTTGCAAGTCTTGTCTGATAAGGGTGTCTCTAGCACAGAAGTTCTCCCAGCATAGACACAGCTGATCCTCACAGCCAATTGGCCTGGAGGTCAATTCCTTCCAGTGATACCAACAACAATCAAGACTTAACTACAACAAGGCTGTGCACACAGTCCACAAGGGGTGCACCAAAAGTGTCCACCTCAGGTAACTGGGGGAGGCTGAGCCACTGCATCCTATAGGACACCTAGCACCTAGCACACGAAGCCACTCTATCAACTCAGGGAAGCAGCAAAAATGTGGAGACAAAAAAACAGATCACAAATGAAAGAAATGGAGGAAAGCAAACGACTGGATATAGAGTTCAAAACCATGGTTATAAGGTTTTTCAAGAATTTCCTAGAAAAGGCCAATAAATTTAGCAAGACCTTCGAGGATATGAAAAAGGACCAACTAGAAATTAAGCATACAGTGACTGAAATAAAAAATATTATACAGAGACCTAACAGCAGACTAGAGGACTGCAAGAATCAAGACAAAGATTTGAAATACAAAGAAGCAAAAAACACTCAACCGGAAAAGCAAAAAGAAAAAAGAATCCAAAAATTTGAAGATAGTGTAAGGAGCCTCTGGGACAACCTCAAGCGTACCAACATCCAAATTATGGGGGTGCCAGAAGAAGAGAGAGAGCAAGATACTGAAAACCTATTTGAAGAAATAATGACCGAAAACTTCCCTGACCTGGTGAAAGAAATAGACTTACAAGTCCAGGAAGCGCACAGAACCCCAAACAAAAGGAATCCAAAGAGGACCACACCAAGACACATCATAATTAAAATGCCAAGAGCAAAAGACAAAGAGAGAATCTTAAAAGCAGCAAGAGAAAAACAGTTAATTACCTACAAGGGAGCACCCATACGATTGTCAGCTGATTTCTCAACAGAAACTATGCAGGCCAGAAGCGAGTGGCAAGAAATATTCAAAGTGATGAATGGCAAGAACCTACAACCAAGATTACTCTACCCAGCAAAGCTATCATTCAGAATTGAAGGGCAGATAAAGAACTTCACAGATAAGAAAAAGCTAAAGGAGTTCATCACCACCAAACCAGTATTATATGAAATGCTAAAAGGTATTCTTTAAGAAGAGGAAGAAGAAGAAAAAGGTAAAGGTAAAAATTATGAACAACAAATACATGTCTATCAACAAGTGAATCTAAAAATCAAGTGAATAAAAAATCTGATGAACAGAATAAACTGGTGAATATAATAGAATCAGGGGCATAGAAAGGGAGTGGACTGACAATTGTCGGGGAGAAAGGGGTGTGGGGCGGTGCGGGAAGAGACTGGACAAAAATCGTACACCTATGGATGAGGACAGTGGGGGGGTGGTAATGGCAGAGGGTGGGGTGAGAACCGGGTGGAGGGAAGCTATGGGGGGGGGAAGAGGAACAATTGTAATAATCTGAACAATAAAGATTTATTAAATTTAAAAAAGTGACAAGGATGTAAAGTACATATAAGGAATATAGTCAATAATATTATAATCACTGTGTACTGTTTCGGATGGTACTAGACTTCTTGAGCAATCTCTTCATAAGTTATATAAATGTCTAATCCCTATGTTGTATAATTGAAACTATTATTACATAATTGAAAAGTAACAAAAACAAAAAAAGAGAATCTGATCTCAAAGTCCATATTCCTTCCTAACTTCACTGTATTTTCTCTTTAGAGGTATGTCATGAGTGATAAGTGGCATAAAGATAAATGACTCAAAGTAAGGGGATAGGGGATAGAGTTTTGTTATGGTGATTAAAAAACATGCCCACAAATTCTTTGATACTCTTCCCTGCAAATGGGTGGCACTGGATTCAGTTCTCTAACAAAGAGAATCAAATGGAAGAGAAAGTGTATGAACTTCCAAGATAAAATTAAACCTATCATTGGGAATTCTTTGTTCTCTCTGCCATGGACCACTCACTGGGGAAAGCCAGCAGCCATGGTGCAGAGACACTCAACCATCTACGTGTCATTTCTATTTCGCATCTTTCCAGTGTGTGATTGAGTTGTAGTTCCCAGTCCCTTTGAAATTAGCCATATGACTTGTTTGGTCCAATGGACAGTACTCTGAAGTGACATTTATTTCTTCCAGACAGAAGCTTCATGAGGCAGTGTTTAATTACTGCAATCCTTTTGTCTCCCCCTGGTTGTTGTAAAGCACATGTCAGGATAGACATTCTTTCCACCCAAGTGCCTAGGTGACTACAGAAAGCCAGAATCCCCGTCCCCCATGCTCCTCCCTGTGCACAGGTGGAGGGAGCAAGATAGAAACCTTCGTTGGGTTTATCCCGAGAACTGAGAGTTGTTTGTTATTGCATCAAACCCAGACTGTTCTGACTGATGAAGTTCAACTGTATTAACATCTTTCCCACGTGAGAAGATGTAAGGGACAGTAGAACAGGAGAAGGCTGACAGCAGGTTCCAAAACATCTGACAGTGGATCCTAGATGGCCAAGGCGCTCCGAGGACCAGGGAAGCAGCTTGTCTGCACTCATCTGCCCACCTTCCTGCACGGATCTCAAGAAGAGCGGGCGGTTCCTCTGCTTCCTCCGGAGCATTCCCCAAGAGTGATGCACCACACACAGAGGGTCGGTTTTAAGGGGAACAGCAGGACGTCGGCACCAGTTGCCAAATAGAAGTCTCCTGGTCGTTCTGACATGAAGCAGGCTCTGTCACATTTAACGGAGGTAGACACAGCATCCTGACCATTTGCACGCGTCTTTGTTAGAGTGAGATCCTTTGCTGTGTTGCCGACGTTGCTGGTTTTTGTCAGCGCGTGAAGCATATGGCTCTATGAACTAACTACCTCACCTCCCTCAAAGATTTAATTAAGCAAATCGCATGCCATGGCCCTCTTTCTATCTGCTTGATTAGTGTGCGGTGAACAATTCATTGTTGTCAAATGTCATGGTGATTTATGTTTTCCAGGGTCTATAGAGAATATTGTTTCCCCATATTCAGTATCTTTGCTAGTGGGGGTGGGGTGTGCATTTGCGGAATAGAAACGAAGCGCTCTGATGCGTAGTGACCCCAGTGATTTCCATCTTGTTGGAAGGCAGGACATCATCGTCTTATTGGTCACTAGCAATAATGTGCCCCTGGGTTTCAGTAATGCCAACATTCTTTTGTTTTTCCTTTATTCCAGAGAAACCACCATGTTGAAAATAAGTGCACGTCGGAACATCTATGACTTAGGCTGTGTGACTCTGGGGATGCTACTTAACCTTCAGTTTCATCAGCTGTAAAATAAGAATGAGAGCTCTTACCTTATAAGGCTGTGGTGAGGAATACATATTATCACCTATGACATGCCCAGTAGAGTGCCTAGCATGTTGTACTTAATAAATGTTAACTTGTATTCTCTTATATTTATTATTTCCATGGAGGAAATGTGTTAATCATATGTGTTATACTTCTGCTTAAGATACAGTAGAAAATAAGGAAGAGTAGATTGAGAATATTAGTTCCTGTATCTCCTGTGTTTTTTTCCCAAAAAGAAAATAAAATGTGCACACTCTGATGTGCTGTGTAAATAGGTACACACTATATACACTGATTTACCTTAAAATAGCCCTCTGATGCCAACAAGAACATACCTGAGGTCAGGGATCATCTTTTTTCATATTTATATACCCTGCCTCTACCTTACACTACATATATGGTAAAATAACTCTTTATTGAAAATGAGTAAATGGATAACTTTTCTTATCTTAAATTCCCACTATGCATAGGACCTTCATGTCTTCTATTGTACTTTAAAGATATTTTCAGCCCTAAATGGTTTGGCTCAGTGGATAGAGCATCGGCCTGCGGACTGAAGGGTCCCAGGTTCGATTCCGGTCAAGGGCATGTACCTGGGTTGCGGGCACATCCCCAGTAGGGGGCGTGCAGGGGGCAGCTGATCGATGTCTCTCATTGATGTTTCTAACTTTCTATCCCTCTCTCTTCCTCTCTGTAAAAATTCAATAAAATATATTTAAAAAAATATATTTTCACAATTAGTTGTTCATCATATTTAAATTTGGTAAATTACCAATCCCTTGGCCCCACCCTGCCCAGATTGATAGAGGATTACTGGCATAGATGGCAGGAATGGATCCAGTTTATAAGTTCCCCAGCGGAGTCCTACTACAACAGTCCCCCATGATCTGCAGGGTATACATCCCACGACCCTCAGTGGATGCCTGAACCCACAGTTAGTACTAAACCCTATACATTCTATGTTTTTCCCTATACATACCTATGATAAAGTTACATTTATAAATTATGCATAGTACGAGAATAATAACAATAACTGATCATAAGACAGGACAATTATAACACATCGTATAATAAAAGTGATGTGAATGTGGCATCACTGGGTAAAATAGGGGTTATCTGAACACAAGCACTGGGCTGCCTCACAGCAGATGTGCACAGAGACGGTTACTAAGTGGCTAACCGGTGGGGAGCATCCACGGCATGAAGGTGCTGGACAGAAAGATGAGTCACATCCCAGGTGGGACGGAGCAGGACGGAGCCATTTTATCACGCTACTCAGAATGGCGCCCAGTTTAAAACTCTCGAGTTGTTTATTTCTAGAATGTTCCATGAAAGCTTTCGGACTGTGGTTGACCTCAGGGGACTGAAACCACGGAAAGTGAAAACTGCAGAAAAGGGGGAAAGAACCTCTGTGTTTGTTGGGTTCAGGGTACATTCTTCTCAGGTCTCTTTCACCTCCAACACTGTATGAGGTTGGCTTAGCTGAATATCAACTCACAAGATTTGTTAGGTTTTAGAAACAGCTGTTCCAACTGGTTATATCAGAATTGAAAATCTGTCCTTCTCCCTCTATAACTTTCTACTGCAACAGTTTCTTAGATCAAGTTGGGGTAGGCAACTTCAAAAGTCTCTTGAGCATACTTTATATAATTTTTTCTTCAATCAAGCCACTTCAGGGTAGAGCTTAGACCAGCCATGGGCAAACTACGGCCCGCGGGCCCGATCCAGCCCGTTGGGCTGTTCTATCTGGCCCGCGGAGCCGAAAGAGCGCAGGGTTCTCTTGCTCTCCCCTCCGCTCCTTCACCAGCAGCAGTGTTAACATGGCAACGTCAGGAAACACGGCCGCAGCTCCTTCTTCTGAGTGGGCGGATTTATATCCCCCATTCAGTAGAAGGAACAACCTCTCCATCTTCCAGAGGCTCCTTGGAATGCCCGCGGACGTGTCCCCCGACATCACCCTGGGAATGCGGAGACACATTATCGTGGTGATGTAGGGAGACACGCCCCTGGAGAGCACAGTATCAGAGCATTAGCCAAAAAGGAGACCAACAACACTGTTCCCACTGAAGTGGATGTTTTAAAGACCAAAAACCTTTCAACCCAGTCTACATTGCCATCTATATCTACATCCTGGGCATAATTTGGAAGTTGCACTAAAGAAAATGTTTCATTTACTGTTTACACATTTTGTTCTTTTCTATTTGTTTTAGTTTTAAATTATTTTATTATATTTAAGTTTAATTTGAAAGGTTTTTGTACCTTTCCTTTGTTAGGCAATTTCATTTTGCCTTTGCCATCTTCAATAGAAGGTATGTTATTGTGCTATGATTCCTCCATTTTTTGAAGTTTCAAATTATAATAATTAGTGTTTACATTCTTCTTGTTAAAATGTTTGAAATGAATAAAATTATTGAAATAAAAAAAAAAGACCGTACGTACCCTTTTATGTAATGATGTTTACTTTGAATTTATATTAGTTCACACAAACACTCCATCCATGCTTTTGTTCCGGCCCTCCGGTCCAGTTTAAGAACCCATTGTGGCCCTCGAGTCAAAAAGTTTGCCCAACCCTGGCTTAGACTCTACCTAATGAGCTCTGTACAAACTATCACCTGGCTAAAAATAGTTCTAAAACTTGAGCAACCCTGCCCTACAGCAGGAAGGAGGACCATTTCAGTAGTAAAATGGTTACTTAGATGATTCAAGTCACCAACGGTTTATTCCTTCACTGAAAAATAATAATAAATGCACAGATTCAGACATCTGCCAAGTTTCAGTATTTGAAAGGTTGTAATTTACAAAGCAGATATTTCCATAGACACATAATTCATAACAACATGTTGTTATGAATCACAGCAATCTACAACCGAATCCCTTGTTGCCACAGCTTAAAATTATTTACCTTTCTGAACTAAAATAATCAATCAAATTGGCACAGGGTAGGGGGCAGAGTGGTATAAGTTACACATTCATACCCAGCAATAAACTATGTCATTGCAACTGACATAGTTATTAGATTTTTTGACCCAACAGACATCATCCAAGGTCAAACAGCTGGTATGTCAGAATTAAAAGGAGAGGTGAAAACAATTATGTATTATGATTTGCTTTATACTTAGAACAATATTATTTTACATTTATGTAATTCAGAAAGAATGACATCTGGATAGCAAGTGATAAAATCAACGAAGTTATCTAACATACCACCTTCTGTTCAGGCCCTTCTTGGTCTTCTTTCTTCAATTACAGACTAGTGGCCCGGTGCACGAAATTCGTGCTGGGGGGTGGGTTGTTCCTCAGCCTGGCCTGCACCCTCTCCAATCTGGGACCCCTCGAAGGATGTCCGACTGCTGGTTTACAGGGATCGGGCCTAAACCGGCAGTCGGACATCCCTCTCGCAATCCGGGATGGCTGGCTCCAGCCGCTCACCTGCCTCCCTGCCTGATTGCCCCTAACCACTCTGTCTGCTCGCCCCCAAATGCCCCCCTGCTAGCCTGATCACCCCCAACTGCCCTCCATGCCAGCCTGCTCACCCCCAACTGCCCTCCCTGCTGGCCTGCTTGCCCCCACCTTCCCTCTCCACTGGCCTGCTCACCCCCAACTGCCCCCCTGCTGGCCTGCTCACTCCAAACTGCCCCCCTGCCATCGCTGTCCTGACCACCTCCAACTGAACCCCACTGATGGCCTGCTCGCCCCCAACTGGCCCCCCTGCTGTTCTGCTTACCCCCAATGGCCCTGCCCCCCACCAGCCTGATCACCCACAACTGCCATCCCATCCTGGCCAGATCACCCCCCAGCGACCCAAGCTCCCAGCCCCTCCTTATTTTCTTTCTTTCTTTTTTATTTTCAGCGCCTCCTTTAGCGGAGGCCAGGGCTGGCTGGAAGCAAGTATCTGGGGATTTATTTATCTTCTATAATTGAAACTTTGTAGCCTTGAGCAGAGGCCAGGGCCTGCTGGTAGCCTGCGTTGACCCTGGCAACCCAGGCTCCCACCCCGTCCTTGAATGGAGGCCAGCGCTGGCCAGGGGCGGGGAAGCTTGGCTTCCTCCATCACCAGGGGCAACCTAAACCTCCTGCTCACTCCAGCTCTGTGGCCACCGCCATCTTAGTTGGGTTAATTTGCATTCTCGCTCTGATTGGCTGGTGGGTGTGGCTGATGGGTATAGTGGAGGTACGGTCAATTTGCATGTTTCTCTTTTATTAGATAGGATTATAATTTTATGTGTGTGTGTGCGCATGCACATGTGTGTGTTTCCTCATCCCCACTAGCACCAAGCTTCTTAAGGCTGGGGAGGACCTTGTTCATTGTTCTGCCTCTGGCATTGAGCACAGTACTTGGCACGTAAGTAGCCCAGAAATATTTGTTGAAAGAACACATCTGAGTTTCCCGTGAATGCAGCTATGCTCCTGGTGCTGAGCTAGGCATGTGGAGATAGATTATTCTTCCGATGACTCTGTGAAATAGACATTAGCTTTATTTTTAAAAAGGGAAATTATAATTAAACTGGATCTTGTAATTTGTCCAAGAGCTCCTGACTTCTAGTCCAGTGTACTTCTCACTAAGTCACTCCCCCACTCCCCCAATAAGAACACTTGATATATATCCTTTGTCTCAGACTCCCAAAGCACTTTTCAAAACTCTTTCTCCAATCCTTTTATATCTGTAATCCATTTCTAACCTAGCAATTAGCAATCTTTCGTGCCAACACCATACCATAAATCTTAAACTGAAACAGATACTACTATAGTTGGCTCTGTTTTATTGAATCACATAATAACAATAGAATGTATAAATAAACAAACCCCGGGGAAACAAAACCCTGTGCATTATTAACCAGGCAATGTTTTACGTTAGTCCTGAAGTTCCCAGGGGGACGAATTGCCAGACAAAAGCTTTGCTTTTTTGGGTGAGGGGAAGCAGAAGCCAGGTAGGGTCATGCCGCCTCTGGGTCCTGGCTGGATTCCTTGATTGCCCACCCTCCCAGGTCACACGCTGCAGTGAAGTCCTTGACTCCTTAACCCTCCTTAAGATTTCTGCAAATTTCCTGGACCATACTTGCCCTAGTCACCCTTGACTTGAGAAACCAATAAAGGAAAATCAATTAGATTTTTAAAAATTATTATTCAAAGCCAGGCTGGCATGGCTCAGTGGTTAAGTGTTGACCTATGAACCAGGAGGTCAAGATTTGATTCCTGGTCAGGGCACATGCCCAGGTTGCAGGCTCCATCCCCAGTAGGGGAGTATAGGTGGCAGACAATCAACGATTCTCTCATCAAGGATATTTTTATCTCTCTATTCCTCTCTGAAATCAATAAAAATAATTTTTTTAAAAAAGAAGGAATTCCTACCTTTAAAAAATTATTATTCAAAGTTCCTCAACCATTTCTAGCAAGTTTCTGTTGTCTACTAGAAGCTTCTCTCACTTCTCTCACCCCTTCTGCTTTTCTCTACTCATGATTCTTGTTCATATCTCATTTGTAGTATTACCTTTTGTTGGTGGTATTATTTCCTACTCATTCCTCTTCTACCAGCCTGAAGAAACACCGGCAGAAATAGGGACACCAATATTACTATCTATCATTCCGTTCACATTTATCACGTGCCTGGCATTATGCATAGGGCGTGAAATGAACAACTACTCTCAGTTGCTGTCCTAGTTGTCTGTGAGATAGATACCATTATTAACTCCATTTTATACACAGGCTGTAACTTTCCCAGGCAGGCTACCCCTACCTAATACTGTATCTCAAAGTAATGACTTAAAGTAGGCTGTTCCTACAAGAAAACCTGATGACAATTATTAAACACTAATCATTTCTCATCCCACTCTACCCACTATATTTTTGTTGTTGTTAATCCTCGCCTGAGGATATTTTTCCATTGATTTTTAGAGAGAATGGAAGGAAGGGGGAGACAGAGAGAGGGAAACATTGATATGAGAGAGACATATCGATTGGTTGCCTCCTGCATGTGGTCCCTTGACTGGAATCAAACCCGGGGCCCTTCAGTCTGAGAGCCAATGCTCTATCCACTGAGCCAAACTGGCTACGGCTCTACCCACTACATTTTGCTGACTAGTCTTGACAAGTCCTGTGAGCCAGCAGAGGAAAGATAACTGGCCAGGGGCAACCCATCCAGCCCTACCTGACCTACACAGACTCACCCCCCGCCCCCCTGCACACAGGTACAACAGAAAGAGCTCTACTCTGGTAACTAGGGCACCTGGGCTTGGCCTATTCTGCAAAATGAAGATTTTAAACATCCTGTTCTCTCTATGAGCCTGCATCCTTTAAGCACTCATTGTTCCGATACACAAAGCTATCAAACTGTCCACAAGATACATTTAAAATTCACAAAGCCATAATTGCTCATATTATTCCTCAATCTTACAATGTTTTTCACCCCTACATTTATTGGTAGCTTATTTCACTCTTCAAAATTCCACTTCCATAATACCATATTTTCCTCAAATCCCCACAGTGCCAACTTACTATTCTTCCTCCGCAATGCTCTACAATGCCATTGTTTCCTTCTATTGTGCATCATCGCTGTTTACCAGTACTTTCTCAGTCTCTTCATGGAGATCGTAAGCACCTTACAGACAGTGACAATGCTTTCTTCAGCTCTCTTTCCCGCGTATCATCAGACTCATAATTCGCACATAACTGTATCTCAAAAGCATTTCATTCATTAAAGGACACAGTCAGGGTTATCCAGAAGCAGATTATTTGCGTTGCTGATTTTCACAGACTGCTATTTAGAAACTCCAACAGTTAGGCTGCTCAAAGACAAAATATTTAGCTCCAACAACCCATGAAATAAGCTAGAATTCCAAGAAATTGCCTAGACCACCTCAGGTTAGGCGTTGTGTCTATTAATTGAACAAATAAAAGTATTTTCTGCCAAACTATGCTGAACACCATTTGCCATGCAACTGCCTCCATTACCAGCACATGGGGAAACTATATTTCCCAGCCTCCCTTGCAACTAATCATGTGACCGAGTTCTGGTCCATGGCAGGAGGTGGTGCAACCCTTCCTGGGACAGCTCTCTAAAGCATCCCAGGCAACCCTCCTGCCTTCTTCTTCAGCTGCTGCAGCCTTGGAAGACGGATGCACATGTGGTATAATTACAGGCCGGAGGGCATTCACTTGTCCTGCCTTGGATGCAATGTGGCTAAGAAATAAACTTTCATTGTGCTAAGTCATTGGGATTTTGGAGTTTATATTGCCAAACAGCCTAGCTTTGTGAGCTTAATGGACAACACCAATACATCTGAGTGTCATCCCTCCTTGGCAGGTGTTGGCCTCCCTAAAGCAGCCATAAGTGCAGCAATGGAGCAGCCATAACACACTGCTTACAAAATCCGCAATCATTTCCATGGCCCACACCATCTCTGATGACCCGGTTCTCTATGCAGGAGGGTTCTTTGTTTTTCTTTACTGAGTTAATTCCAAAGAACCCGGGAGACTTCGCTCTGTGTGTGGGGGGCTCCAGGGAAAGTGTTCTTGGCCTTCTTTTCTGCATTGGAGGCCCCTCCTATGTGCCCCTAGCGGGATGTGCTTCCCATCATTGCAACACGGACTTCACGCTACCCTCACTGTCTTCTTCTTTGCCCCATCCCACCAGACTGAGAGCTCCTTGAAGACAGATAATGTGGTATTTATTCCTTTTTGTTTTTCCAAAGCCTAGCAAAATGCTCGTCGGGTTGTGTTTGATAAGCCTTTGTGAAAGAAAGAAAGAGGAGAGAAAATATGCTTAAACAAAATAGCCAAACACAAAGATGCTTTTTCAAGCCGACCCTATGGGGAGTGCTTCCCTCTACCCAGCTGTGTTTTATGAGTTCTTATAATAAAAAAAGGCCGTATCTCCCCTTGCAGGGAAGGAGAGCCTGATCCGCTACCTTCCTGTTCCACCTCTGACATCACTGTCTCAGTATGTGAGTGTGGAGGAGGAAGGGGAAATCATCAGACAGTACACAACGCAGCTCACAGAGACCACGGACAGCCACACGGAGGCATGGCGTGAGGAGAACCACTACAGGAAAACGTAGTTCCTGCGTATTTCCAAAACAAAATAGAAACAACGACCTGCATAAGTAGAGCGAACATGCCGTTTTTAACACTGCCTGGCTTTTGCCCACGTCTCTTAGGACAGGGTCAGTCATGAGTGCAGGGTGCACAAAGTCCCAAAGTGTAAAGTGAAATGAACATAGGATTTCTGAGAGAGAATATCTGGACTTCGCTAAGAGACGCAATCTCTGTGGGCCTCTGTTTCTTCATCTACAAAATTAGGAGAACTGGATGTCAAAAGCTACAAAATGCTATAATTTTGTAAAATTTTACTAAACTGTATTTGTTTTGCATGTAGATCATATGTACTTTTAAAACACTAATTTACAGACCTGCCATGGCTATGTTCGTGACTATGTTTATAATTTTAGGCAGATTAGACATGTTTCCATAACTGGTAAAGACATAATTTTTTGTATGCTAGGCTGCCATTTGTCCTTCGGTTTAGAATGATGAAACAGCTTTGAAATCATTTGTTCAGTTGATCAGTAAGAGCACACAACTATGTTTGCATAATATTCAAGGTCATAGTAAATGTGCTCTTCAATAGATTATTAAGGATCCCTATACTTACCTGTGAAAAGAAAACATCACATCTAAAATTCAGGGATTAGGATTAATGCCTTGAAAATACGTAAGCAAGCAAACTCACAACCACAGATACACATAAGATTAAGACAGCTGACTGCTATTGAAGGAAAGTGTCACTGAGGGTAAGAGAATGTGACAATACTGGAGAAAGGATACCTATTAAAGATGAAGAAAAGGAAGAAGAAGGAAGGGGAGGAAGAGGAGGAGGAGGGAGAGGAGGATGATGATGATGAGGAGGAGAAGGCCTGAAAGAATATGGAACAATTCAGGATACAGATCAAAACAGAGACAAAAGCCCAGTTGGCGTGACTCATTGATTGAGCATCAACCTGGGAACCAGGAGGTCACGCTTCGATTCCTGGTCAGGGCGCATACCCGGGTTGGGGGCTCCATCCCCAGTTTAAGACGTGCAGGAGGCAGCCGATCGATGATTCTCTTTCATCACTGATGTTTCTATCTCTCTCTCTCCCTTTCCCTTCCTCTCTGAAATCAATAAAAAAATAACTTAAAATTAGAGACAAAATAGCTCGGATTTCTAGAGGTAACACACTGTGCAAACTTGTGGGGAGGGTTGGAAAGGGAACAGAGGATTGGGGGTGGGGTGGAGGGATCAATGGTTTAGAAAAGAAGTCCCCAAATGATATTCTAGGTTTAGGGGAAGTGAAATGAACACTAATAGTGAAACATGAACAATCAAGTTAAACATGGGTGTAAAGTTTAGAGAATAAAAAAAGCTTTAAAAAGCAGGAAACATAAAGGGAAAATGAGGAGTGACGATTGCAGTTGCTTCAAAGGATGTGGATGTGAGCAGCCGCTGCTCAGCCTCAGGGGGATGCAGACAATTGCTCCGACGGCCATGGGCAGGGAGGGACTGTGGGCTGGCCGGAAACCAGGGTATTTGATTGACCCTGGAAACAGTAGCGGCTCCTGCGCCCAGACAGGCTCAGATAAAGCCCTGATGGAATAGATGCCGGTGTGCTGGCCTCCTCACAGAGGCTTGAAGTGGAAGCATTCTTGGTTCACGATGCCAGAGTTTCTGTGATTTCATTGCGGCTGTTCACTGTTCCCTGGAGATCCTGCCCTTGTGTCTGGAAGTTAACTGATTTCCCACAAAGGTTTATATTCAAATTTTCAGTGAAGAATGTTAGGGGAGTGATTTATACCACCATCTGCCAGTACTCCCCACGTGACAGAGTGCTTGCACTTACATAATGGGTCTAATCTCTCTTTTCTGATAGAGCATTTCCTGGAGCTCTGTCACTGAGTGTTAATTTAATGCTAACGAGGAAAATCCGTATTTCCTTTCCCTCTAGGTAACCACGGAAGGCTTCCTTCTTCCTACTAGAGATCCTTACAAAGGGGCGGCTGAGGGATGGCACGCGTTGCCCGGACTGAAATTGCCATCCTGAAGAACGGTCCCGTCTTCAGCACCTCCTTTCCTCACCCGGAGTCTAAGCCCCTGGTTCACGGTTTATCCCTCCCGCAGGTGCTCAGGAAGGGCCCGCCCAGGCAGAGACCGAGCACTGAGCGCTGGGGGCCGCGTCCCCAGAGCTGATGTCCCAGGACAACACTGAGCAATTTAGCAAAGAAAAAGCAGGATGCCCTCGCCCAGTGGTCGGCAAACTCATTAGTCAATAGAGCCGCAGTTTGCCGACCACTGCCCTAGCTGGTTTGGCTCAGCAAATAGAGCATCAGCCTGCAGACTGAAGGGTCCCAGGTTCGATTCCAGCAAAGGGCACATGCCCAGGTTGTGGGCTTGATCCCCAGTGGGGGGCATGCAGGAGGCAGCCGATCAGTGATTCTCTCTCATCATGGATGTTTCTCTCTCCCTCTCCCTTCCTCTCTGAGATCAATAAAAACACTTTAAAAAGCAGGATGATGTCAGGTGCCAACAAGGGCAAGGATGGGGAGAGATGGGAGAGGGAGGAAGTGCCTCTACCTGGCAGCACTGGCCAAGGCCAGCCTCTCTGGAGACGTGACTTGAGCTGAAACCTGGAGGGTGGTTTCAGGGGGGCAGCCGGGGAACAGGCAGGGTCAACGCCTCTTAGGTGATGTGGGCTCTCTACATAGTGGCAACATTTTCTTTTTTTTTTTTTTAAAAAAAGCTCAAACCCTACCATTTTTCTAGGTGATTGAGCACAAGTCAGTATAATCAGTGGTTCTCAACCTTCCTAATGCCATGACCCTTTAATACAGTTCCTCATGTTGTGGTGACCCCCAACCATAAAATTACTTTCGTTGCTACTTCATAACTGTAATTTTGCTGCTGGTATGAATCGTCATGCAAATATCTGTGTTTCCCGATGGTCTTAGGCTCTACAGCAGGGTCACCTAAGACCATCGGAAAACACAGATATTTACATGACGATTCATAACAGCAGCAAAATTACAGTTATGAAGTAGCAACGAAAATAATTTTATGGTTGGGGGTCACCACAACATGAGGAACTGTATTAAAGGGTCGCAGCATTAGAAAGGTTGAGAACCACTGGTATAGATGAAATATGTATTTAGGTGAGTCGAAATATAAAATTGCTTTTAGGTCTTTTCTTAATCCAGTAAAATAGTGTTTTGTTATTCATCTTTAATTCATGTAAATAATATGATTCTACTTTAAATTTATTATGATAATGATTTAGTATATCTTGAGAAAAATGACTTCACTACAAATAATTTTTAAAACATTAAGAATTGCTGTCCTACTGAATCAGGACCTTCTCATTTTATTGTTCATCTTTGCAGCCTCCGTAAACAAGGGGTATATAGTGTCATAGAAGAGGGCTTACATTTTATTAGTAGTCCGTGGAACTGTGGACTTAATTGAGGATATTCATAGAGGATGTACACAATTGACGATGTTAGGGGGGCTATGTTGTTTCATAGCAGGAAATGTACCATGAGTGTTTCTTAAACATATTATCATAGCCACTAATAATAAGGCTGGGTGAGAATGAAATCAACTTAATCTTTAAAAGCTAATGAGGGAATTAATAGGGCACTTCAAACACTCTGGCTTCTGAAGATAATCTGGTGTAAAAATATCCATTCACGGTTTTCTTCTATGAACCAATGCAAGCAATAGGCTCAGAAAGAAACCCATTTCTTTGATTCTTAAAAATGTTCTGCCAGCATTTTTTATTCTGGTGTCTTCTGTTTACTATCTAAGTAGCCACCGATTTCTAACAAAAGAGGTGAGTTATACTCCGTGCATAACATGCTCAAGCCACACTAGTATCTTATATGTTATCTAACATTAAAGCAATGTCTGTTGCCCCTTTCTTATGTAACCCACGTATATATTTCTACTAATTAAATGAGGCAAAGTGAAATAGTAGATTAGCTATAAAACCAGGATTCTGAAAATGTGAGTCAAGGCTCTGTTTCTGACTGAGAGGAAATAAGTTCCTTGTTTTATCATCTGCATAATAAAGAATTCTAATGAAGAAATTCTAAAAATTGTTTCCTATTGAAAATAGAATTAAATAGATAGTCCCTAAAGAGGAGAGAGAGAGAGTGTGTGTGTGTGTGTGTGTGTGTGTGTGTATGTATAACTTACATATTAAGGTACAATGTATATTACTTTATTCTTCTCTAACCACTGCTTTTTGACTTAAAATTGTATTGTCACTGAATTCTGGGTCCCTTGAGGCAGTATTATGTCTTATACAACTCATTTTTGCATACTCTTTCATCCAACTCCAACAATAGTGTAAAAGCTTTTTAAAAAATATATATTTTTATTGATTTCAGAGAGGAAGGGAGAGGGAGAGAGAGATAGAGACATCAATGATGAGAGAGAATCATTGATTGGCTGCCTCCTGCACACCCCACACTGGGGATTGAGCCTGCAACCTGGATATGTGCCCTGACCGGGAATTGAACCATGACCTCCTGGTTCACAGATCAATGCTCATCCACTGATTCATGTGAGGCAGGCTGTAAAAACTTCTTAAAAAAAAATCACTAAGATGGTGCCTTAAAACATGTTTTGCCAAAAAGATGTGCTTTAACAGCAAAACCAATAAAGTCATCACCATTTATTTCTACGAAATGACCTCAAGCCACCCCATTTCTGAACCTGTCCATTCTTGACCTTCACTTCTCTTTCTTCCTGATCTCCTCTGCCTTCACCTATTCTGCTTGATAATCTCTGGGATCGTACCTTCGCTTTGTCACAGGTACGCTCCAGCTCCATTACCTTAGGAAACTTATTTAATTTCAAAATTGAGCCCTGCATGTGGACTGATTCTTCTGGCTCATCTCAGAGACCTGCCCTCAATAACGTTGTTTGAAATCCATTGCTGCCCAAATGAATGCAGATTATTTAAAAATCTAATAAGTAATCACTCAACTTGGGTATTGAACGAAGCCACACAGTCATCATTTTGTTTCAGGAAGCTTTCCATCATTGTCCACTGTGTGAATACACTTCCCGAGGAAGGCACTGAGTGGGTCATGAATAACAAAATTCCTAGGGGATCCAAGTCCTCCTTTCCAGCTAAGGAGAGGAATTTACAAAGTTTCAGAGGTACAGGAAAATGCACCTACTTTAAAGTTTAATAATTCAAAATATATTACATACACTAATAAAATGAATGCGCAAGTACCCATAATTTACCTTACGAAATAAAATCACGCACCGCCTAAAAGTTACTTATAAGTCTCTTAATTGTATACACTTTACCTCCCAGCAAGAGATAATGGTTCAAGGAACACGAATGCCCAGCTAAAAACTACAATAAAAAACACAAAAGGACCAAATAGCGTAAGCTAGAACCAACAGAATAAAATCATATCTAAAGTTTCAGATATTACCATTATCAGATAAAATGTATGATAAATACATTTATCACATGCCAAGAGAAAGAGAAGGAATAAAATGTATATGAGGGACAAGAGATTGCAAACGCAACCAGGTAGATCTGAATAAAAATCAAAGATAATATTTTCATAGGAGAAAAATGTAATAATAAATTAAAATTCAGCAGAGGATTAGAAAGCCAATAAGACACAGATGGGGAAATTAATGTAGGGGAAGAATGATCTCAAGAAATTATACCAAATTTAACACAAAGAACCAAAGAGATGGGAATAAAAAGGCTACAAGAATGGAAGATGGATTGAGAAGGCCCGACATGTATCTATTTAAAATTGCAGCTCGAGACAGGAAGTAAATGGACGTGGTCAAGCCTAGTCCAGGAAGCCTTCTCTGCAGAAGATCTGAGATCACACACGGGATTTCCTTAGGCAGGCAGCTACACGATTTATGACACCATAGAAGTCTGGGTAGACTTTCTTTAATAAAAGCAACGTATCTGCAGTTATGCTGATGTTCTTCTAAAAGCTGCAATAGCTGTAGAAGTTAGAAAAGAATGAGATCCTTCTCTATTATATTCAGCAGGGAAGCATTGCATTTTATCCTAAATGGCCCCTATCTGCTAAAATTATCAGTAAAAAAAAAAGAAAGTAGTGGTAATAGTTTTGCCATTGTCAGGTCTGATTTTTAAGGCGTATTAGTCTAGCATACACCCCCAAACGGGAGAGCATAACAGTGTTCAGAGTGATGTCACTGGGTTCCCGTCACCGGGTCACAAAGTGGCCTCCGACTATCGTTCTAATTATCAGCAGCAAGCTCCTCCCCATAGGAAATACAGAGAAGATTGCTGATCATGGCCACAGAGTCTCTCCCCAAACTCTGTTTTTTCTTTCCTGAGATCCTTACCAGGAGCTCCAGGAGATTCTTAGAAGTGTAGTGGCCTCAGTGAAGAACACCAGGGGACACAGAGGTAACAATGAGCACAACCCCCAAAGGCAAACAAACCCACAATCTGCAACCGCAGAGCATGGTGACACCTTCAGTTGCCGATAGGCACTGGTCACCGAATCTTCTAGACCAGCCGTGTGCAAACTACGGCCCACAGGCCGGATCCGGCCCATTCGGCTGTTCTATCCGGCCCGCGGAGCCGAAAGAGCGGAGGGTTCTCTTGCTCTCCCCTCCGCTCCTTTACTTTGAATTTATATTAGTTCACACAAACACTCCATCCATGCTTTTGTTCCGGCCCTCCGGTCCAGTTTAAGAACCCATGGTGGCCCTCGAGTCAAAAAGTTTGCCCACCCCTGTTCTAGACTCTCCTCGAAATGGAAGAGTTGCTCCCAAATGCTCTGCTGGTTTCCCAGAATTTGATCACTCTCAACTCCAGGGTCCAGCCCAGCACCTGGCCCGAGGCAGGCAGCCTGTCATGTCCGTTGAACATGGGACTCTAGAGGAGATGGAGCTGGGGTGGAGCCGCCAGGGCACCTCAGAGCCACATGACTCGAGTGGGTTAGTGAAAGGACCCAAGGCTCAGGGTCTTAGTCCACAGCACTGTTCTGTCTGCTGTTCGTTCCCACCACACAGAGCTGCTGGGAGGGTTCGGGAAGATGATGAATACAGAAGATTTACAAAGAAGCTTCCGCTGATGTATTGCACTATCACTTCAATGATAATCACCTGTGGTTGCTGAATATTTACTAACTGCCCTAACTCCAGAGAGTTTCCTTTCCTTTTGCAATTGAAGTACAAAACATACACTTATTTAACCTTATTTTGAGAACCAGTCATCCTTGGAAGCAAAAAGACAATATCAGAAATGTCCTTTTTGCTTTCTTTCTACACAGATAAGACATAACGGACCTCCTATGGACGGTGAAGGATTCCATAGCGATTGTACATAGCGCTGGCGGCGCGTCACCCGCTGGCTGTATTTCTATCTGCTTCCTCGGCTGCTGTGGCACCTAAGGAGCAGGTCCCCCTCTCCTGCATGTTCCTGCTCCCCTTCCTCCAAGAGCCCCCCTCTTCCAGGAGCACTTTTCCCTCTAGCCACTTGGCGGTATCTACTTGTCCTCCAAAACACAACTCAAGGACAACCGCATGTAGGCAGCCTCTCCAGACCCTACGTTATTCTCCTCCTGGCTCACCTGAGTGTCCTTCATCTTTGTGTCTATGCAGTGGTTCCCAGTGTGGGGCACACCCCACCCAGGGGGGCAGTGTGATGTTTAAGGGGGGCGATTCGAGAATGAGCTATTAACAGTGAATTTTTTGCATTTCTTATGGTTCTAGGGGCCTCATATACAGCATATAAATATATATAGTGACATATTTATGCATTTCAGTCCTCTATTGCATGTCTTAAAACTTTATTTGCTATGTTTTATATCACTTCATATTATTATTATTTTTTAAACAATTTCTTCCTCAGTACTTCAACTGTCCTTTCATTCTTTTATTTTTCTCTTCATGGATGCCATGTTCTTTGGAAGCTTGTTTAGACCAAGTTAATGGCCTTTTAGGCTTCCTCCACGTGAATAGGAGCTCACTTTTTTGAATAATAAAAATTCACGGGGGCGGGGAGATCAGGATTTTAGAGATGCTTAGGTGGGGAATGGCCAAAAAAGGGCTTGGGAACCACTGGTCTAGGGCACAAATACCACATCCCTGTCAAACCTCCTACCACGTCGGCTTGCAATGGCCTGTTAGGGTGTGGCTCAGCCACTACTTTCACCAGGTGTCATTCATCCTTGTGTGCCTAGCTCTACACCTACTGCCTGCCACCCAGCACACAATAAGTACCGCACAGGCGCGTAGATGACATCTAGGAGACATTCAGTTAACATTGGTTAGTTTGATAAATGGGAGGATGAATAAATGGATAGAAGCATGGACGGACAAACGGAGAAAAGAGAACATGCATGCTTGGGTCTCTTCTAATAAAAAAATTTAAAAACAACCATCATGTTGCCAGTGGACTAGAGTCTGACGTAACGCTCCCTTGCAACAGGATTTCAGGCAAGTTTTACTGATCCTCTCGGAGTAACCAAAACAGCCACTGTGCTTGTGGATGTGGTTAATGAGCTTGGGAACTGAATTCGTCCTCTCCCCTTGCCAAAGCTGCTCCCTGGGAGTCCCTGGAAGCTTGTAGGTTCCTGGGCTCACCTTGAGGGCCCTCATTTGGTTCTGCAGCTGGCCCCAGCCAGGGCCTCGCACAGTCGCTTTCATCTGAGAAGCATGCCATCGTTCAAATTAGTGGGCGCAGGGAACGGAGTGCCATACCCAAAGGACACACGTGGAAATCCTATAGAGTTGCCTGATCCTTCCTTTCACTCAAAACCCAACTCAGAACAAGCTGGTTCAGCAAAGGGAGGCTATAAATAACAGACACCACTTCATCATTCCCCTTACCTCTTTGTGTAGCATCCAAGATGCCTACAGGCCCGGCTGGAGCAGCCTTATTAGGACGCGAAGGGGATGAAGTAGCCACTAGCTGGCTGATCACAACACTGTCAAATTGCTACATCAAACGACTATAATTCACCGAACAGGGTAGTTATTAAAATTCCAAGCTCTCTGTGATGTGGCCAGAATGGCAATGGCAACACAGCCAGCCTTCCTCGCGAACAAGGAGACACACAGGGAAGGCTTAGGTGGCAGGCGCTCCCTCCAACGCCTGGTCCCTGGAAGCTGCCCTCCGAGAAACAAATGATGCGTCTCCTGCTTGCTGTGCAGTGACAACGTCTGTGCAGAAGAAAACATCCCAGTTCTACTAAAAGCATCCATAGGAGCTAAGGTCTTAATGTCCTATCAATCACAGCGCAGCACTGCACTAAAATCACCTCCGACCATTAAGAAAAACAACAGCCAAATTGGCTAATTAGCATAAGAACACACAAACACGGTTGTCTCCGAAGTGCCATTATTAAGCATTCTGAACATAGTCGTTTCAATTGCAAAATTGGCGAATTATCTTCTTTCTTCTCATAGTAAACCTTGGCACCCTTGTGACAAATGCTATAATCCTCGCTGGGCAGAAAAGCCCTAAGCTAACATAAAACGAACTTTTTATGAAACCTGTGAATCTAGAAAAGAAGCAATTGAATTAGCCTTGACACCAATGTAGAACACACTCAGGTTGGAAAATTACAATTTAACCAAATGAAACTTAGTTATAATTTAATGAAAAGCAGTTAAAACAAGTTTTGAATTAATCTTTTTTTTTTCTTGATCATAGAAAAAAATACTTATGGAAAACATAAAACTTCATAACAATGATTAGAAAATTACTTTGTTCTAAAAACAAATTAGTTAGCACACTGCTACCGGAAACCATAATTTGAAATCACTGAATAATGATAAGCCTCCTTCATTATTATAATGCAGGCAGATTGCAAATGAAATATCAGAGCCTTATGTTTATTCTGCACTGTTTCCGCTGTGGAAAATGACATAGTGTGAATTCCTGTTTATTGAAAAGGCATGTAAACTAAATAAACTTGAATGTCATTATTAAAGTGGCAGTTCGTTTCCTTTTGTTCCTAAATTCTCCTGTATAGACAATTGATAGATGGAAGATAGATAGGTAGGTAGGTAGATAGATAGATAGATAGATAGATAGATAGATGATACATAGATAGATAATTGGAACATAAGTAGAAATAAAGTGATTAACTCCTAGATTTGGGAAGGCATCTCTCTTCTAATCTATCAGTTGGGTCAAAATTAGAAACCAACAGGAGCTGGATGAAACCATCTCCCAGAGAAGGAAAATCTGTCCAGGTCAGGCCCTCAACAAAGGTGCACAGGCACTGTGACCCTCACCCTCTTTCCTCCCTGCACACAGTCATTGGAAAGGGCCCCCAAACTCAGCTGAGTTCCGCCTAAACAAACTGCCTGACTTTAACGATGAAACAGTGGTTCCCATATCAATGTTCTTTAAAGGTGATTAAAATGGTCACTTACAAAGACAAAGGCAAAGACAATTCCGGGCTGCAAAGGCGACCATTCTACTTCCCTCCCCCAGACACTGCAGGCAGTGCCAATGCCAACCCCAGGAGGCTCCTGTTAGGGGCGGCGACAATCCCACACCATCCCAATGATTCTAAAGGTTACTTCGGAGAATACCCGTCTCAGAAGAATCTGGAAGGTTTTGGAAAGATAGACCTACGCAAACGACTTGGCCTGGAGTCAGCCAAAGTGATGTAGGAGACGTAGTGGCTTCCGGAGCCTGAGGTGCAGTGGGAGGCTCAGAGCGGCCCTCTCCTCCCTGGGTCTCTGACTCGGCGTGTTGCTTCAGAGGGACTTCCCGCATCAAGATTTTAGAAAATCCAATTATTGTTCTATTTCTATAGTCACTTGTTTTTCAATAGCTGGTCCATGCATAATTTATCATTTTGTATAATCTAAGAAGAATGTCATTACTTAAAAAATATAGAAGCCCTGTAACCCCAGTATTATGATGTAATGTTATGAATATTACATAATAATGTGTTTCCTCCCTGATGTAAAACATATTCCTTACCATACATCAATCCCAATAATGTGCAATAGTCAAACAACGAAATTACCTTACGTTTTCCTTAATAGAAAATTGGTTAAAGATGATAATAAAAAAATAAAAGAAAGAAAACTTACCGTGTTATTACAGGATTTTTTCTTTTTGCCACTGCTAAAATGATCATTCAGACAAATATTTACCAATGTATTTCGTTAAGAAACCCCGTTTCAGAACATGGTATGGATCAAGTTGTATACTCTATTTCTGTGTGCTTGCATACATATCTTATTTTGTGAAGAATAAGGAATCCAAATGGATTTGCACTTGACCTTTATTTTCTCCCATATTCATTTTTATTTTTACTTCTTCCTTTGGTCAGTCTCCACCTGATTGATCCCTGTGGCTCTGCTTCCATGTTGTAAGCACACCCCGTAAATGGAAGCGGGGCCTGGGCGCTGGGCCGAGGCACTGGGAGCAGATGCGCACGTGCGCACATCTGGAAAGGGCAGGGGACCTGCTTGAATCCGAGCTCTCCCGAGTTAGAAGGGAGGCTCATCCGTCTTGCTTTCCTGCCTGTCTGTTCATCTATTGTAAAGGAATTGCTTAGCAATCGCTTAAAGAAGAGAATCGGGACCAGACATTTCTGTTTTTTGCATTGACAAAATATGATTGAAAGTCAAAACGTCAGCGGCATTAAAATTTAAAACCAAGATTGCTAGGAGAATTGGCTCAGCCTCACCAGGTTTCCGTCTTTCGACATCATAGTATCGATCACTTGCTGACTCTCTAGACATCATTGTTGTATTAGTTTATATCAGCGCATTGTTAAAAATATCGCCAGTGTGAGGTTTTCTTTTGCATGGTAGGAAAACAAAACAAAACACATGTTTGCAAAAATGGAAGCATTCAATTACCGAGTTCTATTTTAAATAATACGTTCAGGATTCACAAAGTCAAAAATCTTCCATTTAAACAGTCTTCTCTGGTCACCGCCTTCTATTATTTAATTTCTACAACACAGGTTATTTTCTTGGCACACCTGTTCTTTAAAAGCTGGATGTCTAAGTCTCTGCCACTTCCTTTTCTTTGCCTCAGAAGCCTAGATCTATCTTCCTGTCCATCACTCAGTCACTCCCTCGTCCTTGTCTGTTGATTCTTTGTCCTTCCATTGTACTCAGTTGGCAAAAATCACAGTCCTGGAAAATTCAAATAGTCTTATTTCTCAAGTGTTACATTACGGATGCTGAACAAGCCTCAAGGAAAAAAAAAATTGCACAACCTTGAAAACTGGAGGCATTACAGATTCATGGTTTCCAGTTCGAGCTGGTCCTTCAGTGCCTCCTAGTGGCATTCTGAGATCCAAACTTCCTGCCAGGTGTCTTCAATCCTTGGTTCCCCCCCACCCCGCCCCCTTTATTTCATGCTTCCTTCGTGACTATTCTGAATCATCTCCACTCTATTAAATCTCCTACTCCATCATCTCTAGGTCTTACAGCCAACAGCATCGTCCACCTCACAAAGAAAATAGAATTATTAGAAAATGACTCTATCTCCTCCTCTCGCCTCATTTACCAGTTTTCATGTGTGTATATCCATTATGCCTCCGTTCCTTTGGCCAACATTATTTTCCTATTTAGAGTGAGGTTCTCTACCCGTGTGAAAGCTTCAACTGCATTTCCCTCTTTCCTCTGTAAAAACCATGCCATGCTGCAATTGATATTCCTTCTTTCTCCTGTTTTAGCAACAACTTCATCTTTAGTTTCTTCCATTTAGCATTGAAACATGCTTCTAAGTCTCATTATTTCATTTTTTTCATTCCCTCCCTCAACCTGATGTGTTCTTGCTCTCTCCTCTACTCCCTAGCTGAAGTTCTCAAAAGCACTTCCTCTACACTCAGGGTTTTTACTTTACCTCCCATGCACTCCACAGCCTTCTGTAATCTAGCTGCTTACCAGCATTTCACCGAAAGGACCATTGCTGAGATCACCAATGAATGTGATGCTAAATTTAATGAACAAGTATTTAACTCGTGCGACGCCTTGCCCCCTTGTAGCTATGACTCCATGCTTTCCAAATGTCTTCGTTTTTTGCCTGCTCTCTCTTGCTGCTTTTCATGGGATGTTCTTCATCTATTTACTCCTTAAAACGCCTTTTGTCTGAATTAATCTCATCCTCTCCAACTCTTCAATTACCATCTGTCTCCTGACAACTCCTAAGCCTATATTTTTCCACCCTAGACTTTTTTTTTTCTTTCTGCTCTAGACCTGTGTACTCCATTCTTTCCACTGTCGCCCCTTCCGCAGCTTGAAGGCACCTTTCCACATTTCTAAATCTAAATTTTTCCCCACAAACCTGGCCTGTCTCCCAAGTCCCCGCTTTACATAATGACTCTATTCTATTGACCGGTAGTTGTTCAAGCAAAAGATCTGGGTGACCCATTTGATTCCTCCCTTCCTTAAACTTAGTCAAACATATATATATATATTTCTGTTTCTGAGTTTTATTCATCTTCATTAGCATAACTATATCTTTGGATTCGGATATTAATTTCTGGTTTCTACTCATGAATGAAATCCTTTCTAATAGATGTCACTGCCTGTGGTCTTGAACTTCCTCAATGTTTCCATATCAATTAGAATTATACTTGTAATATGAAATCCTGATGGTCAACCACCCTCTTCATAGTATTTGAGATATATTCCAACACCTCTTCATGGCTTTAAAACCCTTCCTAATCTTGGCTCTCTCATCCCCCTCCTCATACCTCACTCCATATGCTATGCTGCAGCCATAAATGACAAGCCTCTAAATGACATTGTTACTTTTGCTTCAGAGATGCTGCATTACTGTGCCCTATGTCTAGAATGTATTTCCCACATCCTATCTTTTAGTTCCAAGGTGAACGTCAACACCTCCCAAGACATTTCTGATTCATCTGCCCCCGCCCCCACACACACCCTTACAGTATTCAGGTGCTTCACTTAGTAACCACTGACATAGCCAATGTATTTTAATTGCATGTTAACTGGCCTGTCACCCAAGTAAAACTGTATGTTCCTTAAGGAAGACACAATGTCTGTTTTTTAAATGGTGCTTCCAGTGCTTATTTTAGCACCTGACTCCATGTAGATGTTCTATCAATACTTGTTGGGTGACTGAAGCTGGCCAGCAGCCCAGAAACATGTAAGATAATAGGAAAAAGACTAGTGACAATGGGGAGGGTATTGGGCAGCACCGAGAACACGCAAAGCGAAATTAGATACAAATCAACAAGTGTTATTGTAAGAGACATATTGGCCAGGTCCCGAGAAGTTATATTGGAGGTACCTTGCTGATTGGGGTTTTTTATCAAGACCATATCTTTCATGTCGACCCGAAGCCACTATTCCCTGCCAAGTGTATGGCTTCCTCTCCACCTACTCCAAACAGTTTTGAAAGGAGGAAAAAAGTACCATCTCCACTTGGTGTATTTTTTAATTAACTGGCTAATTGATGACATAGCTTGGACACATTTTGTTTGCATTTGATTCTGTAAAAAGACCTAGAGCAGTGAGTCTCAATTATGACTGGTGGTATCTGCCCCTTTGTTTGGTAGGCAGGTATGTCAGTATCATCGCCAAATGCCTCCGTTATGGGACACTTGGATCCCATCCATTATCACTGAGGATCTCTGCCTAGAGAACCAATGTTAATGAGGAGAAAGTGCCAGATGCCCAACTCAGATATCCAACTCTTCTGGGTGGTTGATAGTTACTGATTTAAAGCGACATATATTGTGGTCAAGTAGAATGAATTGAATTCTTGTAACAGATATCATAAATAAATCAGCTGTTCCACTTCTAAAAAGTATAAATAATAATAGCCTCCAGTTACTATAAAATTCAGATTTTCTAAAAAATCACTATATAGGATATATTTACAGGATTATCAAATTATCAATCAAGAATAATATTAGAATTAACTAAAATAAGAAAACCTAAATATAATAAAATGCTTCCTATGGGCATTAATCACTGTTCTGAGTGGTTTTCATATATGAACTCAATATATTTTCAGAACAACTCCATAGATTAGATTTCTCAATTAGCCCCATTTTACATACAGAAAGATTAATGTACAGAAAAGTTACTCAAGGACACACACCTAATCATTGGTAGAATAAGGATTTGAACCAAGAAATCTGATAATAGCTTCTGTGTCCTAACCAGCACTTTATTCTCCCCTAATTTATATATTATAAACCGAGTCCTAGAATGTTTAGACAAACTGCACACAAATTTTAATACCTGTGTTATTCATTTTATATATGTTTGTTATTGCACCTATATCGATAATGCTATAAAGTGCTGCTACTTTCTTTGGAGGCTCTTTGGAAGAGGGTTAAAACTATGTGCATCTCCATAGAAGGAGAGAGCTCGTTAGACCCTATATGTAACATGGGACAATTTTGAAATCTTTTGAAAATTATGTGGTCAACAATAAGAGGACTTCATGATAATTCAAGATTGTCATAGCCTTTCATAGCCAAGATTGATTAGCCTTTCATTTACGATACAAAGGGTAAGATAACCATTTCACAGGAAATGTTTTCACAATTGAGTTCCATAAAACCTGTATCCAGTGTCCTATTCCTAGCCAGGCCTTTGTCCTGGGATGAGGAAAATAGGTCTGATGGAGAGGCCACTTGATAAAGTGGAAAGGTCGTTGGCCTGAATGGCAAGGGGCCAGGCCTGTAGAGTCAGCTCACGTATTAGTGGGCTCAGAGATGGCCTAAGCTTTTTTCATGTTGCTTAGTCTTGCCTTCCTTTTGGATGAAATATGTGAAGCACCTAAATTTGTATTAGAAGACTTAGTAAACTCCCGTTTCTCCTCTATAACAAGAACTTAAGAGGATGCTCGCTATTGGCTTGCTCTATCATCACATGATATCAACATCCTGGTAGAATTCCACATCTGGTCACAAGACACAATTCCAACTTTCAATACAGAAACATTTGGGGGTAAAGGTAATTTCAAGGCTCCCAAAGACTGGAACTGACACCCAGCAATATGGCTTCTTTCACAAAAAGATAGAAAGACAAGATTTGATCCACTGAGTGAGTCTGAAGCCCGTTCTGTAGAAATTCTCACAATGCCCATGGAAATTCCTTCCTTAAAAATCTCTGGAGAGCCAGACTGCCTCTGCCTGAAACTCTTTCAAAACTAGTGAGCTGGATCCCTCACTCTAGTCCTCAACTCTTGTTGCACTTCAGTCTTATTTGATTCTAGTGGTGATTTCATTTACCCCTCCTCCCCCCGCCGCCCCCATGCCAGCCACTGGCCACTTGCTTCAACCTGCATTCTACTTAACTCTATCCCTCAAGCACAGTCTGATCCATATCTAGCTTAACTGAACTTCAAAGCTGGCCACTCATTGCCAATCATCTATTTTATTACCTGATGCACAACCACAGCAACCTTTCCCATAACATGGCCTGGCTGTATTCTACAACCACACAGCAAAGCATTGCAACCCATGTTGGTATTTGTATGAGTCAGGGGGAAAAGTGGCAAGGCTTAAACATAAGGACAATGTTAATGTGAAGCTGTGCTACAACTCATCAGTTCTTTAGGAACAAAACATGGAATTTAAATATGCATCAGGCCATTTGTGTTTCCCTTACTCTTCCTTTTTGAAAGAATGTGACTCTGCTAGCAGCCATGCTTGTGTGATTGATTGTAATGTGTCGGTCGCTCTCTGGGACCTTCCTGAAAATGAAATCGACCAACTTTGAGTGATAATGTCAGTGGGATAGAACGTGTCACTGGCTAATGGTCTCCTGCTGCTGCATAAATGCCAACACAAGCCAAAGGTATTTCTGGGGAAAAAGTTCAAACTAAGCTAAGATTTTTATATTCAATGCAAAAGAAACAGAATTTATCACCAGTTATTGCTACTATAACATATGCTGGATGTAGAATCAATGAATGTATGTAAGGTATGTTCAAGTCAGGCTATGATAATCAAATGATCAGTTCTTATATACGTCCAATATTCTAATTAGTTTAAAAACTTGAGTTCTTGGCCTGGCCAGTGTGGCTCAGTTGGTTGGGCACCATCCTGTGCACCAAAAGGTTGCTGGTTCGATTCCTAATCAGGACACATACCTGGGTTGTGGGCTCAATCCTGGGTGGGGGGCATGCAAGAGGCAGTCAATCGATAGATGTTTCTCTCTCACATCAATGTTTCTTTCCCTTTCCCTTCCTCTTGGCTATACAACTCAATAAAAATATTTTAAAAAAAACTTGACTTCTTATACATTTAAGCAAAACCTAAGTCCGATTAGTTTTTCAGAAATAAAACAAGTCCCTCAATATGATTTTTAAACACTTAGCCAGATTCTCTTAGATCATATTAGGCACTTTTGAAATCTGTATGTTTTTATACACTGGAAGTTCAATAAATAACACTCAGAGGCTCAGAAACAACACTGTTCAGTTTATTCTATAATGCCAAAGTATAAGATATTAATATTTGTGGAACAAATATGAAATAATCTTCCAAATACAAAATATAATTTATATCATGTATACTGTGTCTTGTGAGAAAACATTCACATATATTGAAAATGTTTAATAGAAATTTTATAATTATGATTCATTGACAAGATAGTCCTAATAAAATACATATGATATATATCAAATAGTATAGTGAAGTTATTTAATTTTCCTTCCCTGAATTTGGCAAAAATGTCACAGTATTAGTTTTGTATTATACTACAACCTTTTAAGATTGGATTTTCTCTGTAGGGAAAGCAGTAAATGAAATATAGATCTATAACATAGACTGTATTGGCCAATGAGGAATAATGTGTAGTCTAGGGAACACCATTTCCTCAGACCACTAGAGGAGAATAAATTTCCCTGGAATGTGTCAATACAGTAGCCCATTCTGAGTCTTTTGCTGGTGGCAATCATTAAAAAATAAATTGATATAATTTTAACAGGCACATATATACATATATCTAGTAAACTATCTGAAAGTGGTTAATAGAAATTGAAAGTAATATTAATACACTAGAAGCCCAGTGCACGAAATCATGCAGCCCCCACTCACCTGTGCTGGTCTTTGGCCATTACGGCATTAGGGCCACTGCGTTTTTATAATATAGATGTATACCCACACCACTGAGATAACTGATTTTAAAACACCAACTGATCAATGTTTCTCAACTGATCAATGTTTTCCCCTCTTCCTTCCTCTCCCTCTAAAAATCAATAAAAACTCATTTTTTTAAAAAGAAGAGGAGTTCCTAAGTATTAAAAAATAATGGTTAAAAAATTTCCCAAACATGGAATAAATAAAAACATTTCTTTAAAATACCACATAAGCATTAAGACATCATTTACTGTTCTATTTTTAAACTTTAGTGAAAAAAAAAAACTCAGTTAGTATACTTATTTAGAAATATAAAAATCCTACCTATTTTTAGGCAAAGAGCAAAAGAATCTGTTCAAACAGTCCATTGCCTATTTTTGTCTGAGCTGAGCTTTCCTTTTACATAACGGGAGGTGAGCCGGGTAGAGTCCCAGCCTCTGCTGACCCTTCTGTTGCTCTTGCCTTACTTTTCTACCACCCATGTGCTAGTACACCTGGCTCTCAGTATTGAACCTCATAGGAATACAAACTCCTTATTAATTGATTAATTATTGCTTTGTTCTCATGAAGGGCTATTGGCATAAGAAAATGTACGCCGTCTAGATCAAAATAGTCTATTGATCATGGGCCTCCAGGGGGAGAGAAGACACTCAGGGTTGTAATACACCTGATGTGAATTCTACTGATAACTCATGGTTTTAATACAAAAAGACCTTCTTGGTAGATTAACATTGTGAGGTCTATAATTGCTGGTATATTTAATATGGTTGTTACATTATTGGCTCAGAGCAGAAATAAAGCAATGTGTCTATGGTTTAGCTGTTTTTCTTTAGATTTAAAGGAAGTTCTCATACCCAGATCTACCCTACTCACTATTGTCCCACCCTACTATTTATCTTTCATTACTGAAGTGATTTTAATAATCATAAGAGAGACATTCTAGAGGGATACTGTTTTGCTTAATTTACTATGCTAAAATGTTACTCTTCTGAAGCTTGAATGATTATTCATTTGAAATAAAATGTCTAAATAAATGAAAAGAGTATTTATAATTTGGGGGCCATCATTTATTCATTTTTATGGCGCAATACTCTTACATTATGAATAAGAACACTCACACAATGTCAAATGTGTGACTAATATCATCAACACGTTCAACGAGTTTTGGAATAAGATGGAGTTTCAGTGGCTTCGTGTTCTAAATTCTAGGACAAGGTGCTGCAAAGGAACACTGACTTCTTCAAACCAGTGGTTGTATTTAAAATAGTCCCCTAGGCCCGTAGTCGGCAAACCGCGGCTCACGAGCCACATGCGGCTCTTTGGCCCCTTGAGTGTGGCTCTTCCACAAAATACCACGGCCTGGGCAAGTCTATTTTGAAGAAGTGGCATTAGAAGAAGTTTAAGATTAAAAAATGTGGCTCTCCAAAGAAATGTCCATCGTTGTCCTGTTGATATCTGGCTCTGTTGACCGATGAGTTTGCCAACCACTGCCCTAGGAGAATAAATGGCCTTAAAAATGAGATGTTCCATTGAAGTGTATCTGACTCCCACCTAGGTAACAGCTCTGGTACGTGGGCCATTTTCACCTGCCGGGCCAAGGGCGGCGACTTGAGGGCGAGGTTCAAAGCGTGTAGAAGGCTCTCCATGGACCTGTCCTGAAGACAGCAGTGACTAACGAATCACTCCTTTAGGCTAAGCATGTTTGTCTCCACGTCTTCGTTCACACTGTAGGCAACTATGGAGAGGAAATTCATAACCCTTGTCCCCTTTTTTTGTTTGTTGTTTGTCGATAGACATTTTGCCGGCAGCGCGGTAACCCTGGTGCTTACCTGTAGGGTTGGTGAAGACATGAGTAAAGGGCTCAGCAACAAGAACAAACACGCAGAGCAGGAGGAGCAGGAGAAGAGGCCCAAAACAGCAACGGGTCGGGCCCGAGCCGAGCCTCAGCGCTGCCACTGCTGCCACTGCTGCCACTGCTGCCACTCACCCTCCCGGTATCGCTGCCGTTCCTTTCCCCCTGCCCCTGTCCCACTCACCCTCCCGGTATCGCTGCCGTTCCTTTCCCCCTGCCCCTGTCCCACTCAGCCTCCTGGTATCACTGCTCCTTTCCCCCTGCCCCTGTCCCACTCACCCTCCTGGTATCACTGCTCCTTTCCCCCTGCCCCTGTCCCACTCACCCTCCTGGTATCACTGCTCCTTCCCCCTGCCCCTGTCCCACTCACCCTCCTGGTATCACTGCTGCCCCTTTCCCCCTGCCCCTGTCCCACTCACCCTCCTGGTATCACTGCTGCCCCTTTCCCCCTGCCCCTGTCCCACTCACCCTCCTGGTATCACTGCTCCTTTCCCCCTGCCCCTGTCCCACTCACCCTCCTGGTATCACTGCTGCCCCTTTCCCCCTGCCCCTGTCCCACTCACCCCCCTGGTATCACTGCTCCTTCCCCCCTGCCCCTGTCCCACTCACCCCCCTGGTATCACTGCTCCTTCCCCCTGCCCCTGTCCCACTCTCCCTCCTGGTATCACTGCTGCTCCTTTCCCCCCTGCCCCTGTCCCACTAACCCCCCTGGTATCACTGCTGTACCTTTCCCCCCTGCCCCTGTCCCACACAGCACTCTGAAGCCGCAGTGAGGGTATGGTCTGCTCTCCTGCTTCTAGGTGTTCCTTAAAAACAAGAGGATGGCCGAAACCGGTTTGGCTCAGTGGATAGAGCGTCGCCCTGCGGACTGAAGGGTCCCGGGTTCGATTCCGGTCAAGGGCATGTACCTTGGTTGCAGGCACATCCCCAGTGGGAGGTGTGCAGGAGGCAGCTGATCGATGTTTCTCTCTCATCAATGTTTCTAACTCTCAATCCTTCTCCCTTCCTCTCTGTAAAAAATCAATAAAATATATTTTAAAAAATTTATAAAAAAACAAAACAAAACAAAAAAAACACACAAGAGGATGGTTGTTGATGAAGATAACACGAGACAGCACATAAGTTGAAAGGTTAGAAATGATTGTCCACCAAAGACTTGAAGACTTGTGTTTGGTGGGAAGATGGGTACCAGGATACAGGACGCCGGACGGCCCCTGCTCTCTGTTCATACCGTACTTCATATATAACCACTTTCTGGTGTGAATCAAGAAAAGTCTTAATTGCCACGAATAAAAACAGCAAGAGCTCGTGTTCACTCAGCGCTTACTTTGCACCAATTACCACTGCAAGTGCTTTCTATGACCCGTCTCCGTTTAGGTGTCTGTGTTTAAATTCCCTTCGACGTGCAGAGAAAATTACTGGAGAGAGGAAGCCTGGGCAGAACGCTCAGGCCCTGTGTCCACGTGCCCTCGGCGGGCCTTTTCAGGGCCACAGACGCTGGGTTGTCGTGCCTGGTGCGTGTCTACCTTAAGCTCCACATCCTGGCACGTGCCCAGGCAGGCCGTCCCCTCTGCAGGCGACAGCGCAGCCCTCGGTGGCGCCAGAAGCAGCTCCTCTCCGACTCCTGGGGCCGAAGCCGCACAGAACCCATGAGACCCAGCACATGCGCTGGTTTCCGAGGGAGCAGGGCCGCGCCAGGGAGCAAACAGAGGCCTCATCCTTGTGTGATGATAGGACATCGAGCAACTGCATCCTTCAGGGCCGGATGCCCCCCACCGGCCTGGATGGGCGCAGCGTGGCCTGGGGAGCCGATCGCTCCGGCCCGGGTGCTGAGCCCCCAGTGGCCCCTTTGTGCCTGTTTGTACCTCGCACCAGGAGCAAGGGAATCCGCTCCCTCTGCATGCCCAGGGCCTCTGAAGGGAGCCATGGTTCTCCAGGGGTGGGCAAACTTTTTGACTCGAGGGCCACAATGGGTTCTTAAACTGGACCGGAGGGCCGGAACAAAAGCATGGATGGAGTGTTTGTGTGAACTAATATAAATTCAAAGTAAAGGAGTGGAGGGGAGAGCAAGAGAACCCTCCGCTCTTTCGGCTCCGCGGGCCGGATAGAACAACCGAACGGGCCGCATCCGGCCCGCGGGCCATAGTTTGCCCACGGCTGGTTCTGGCACATGGAATGCAGCCCGCCTGCCGCCCACAGCACAGCACGCCTGCTCCCTGGTCCCCATGTGATCCCCACTGCCAGCCTCCGCCACTTCATCCCGCCAGGGCAGCGGGCTGCGGAAGCCAGAGGTCACGGCTCCGGTGAGCATGGCAGCATCCTGGTGGCCCCTGCACCACCAGCTGTCACTCAGGAGCCATGGCCACAAGCGGCGAGCGCAGGGCCCGGGACCCTGTGCAGCGAGCTCCGAGCTCCTGGGAGCCGCAGCCGGTGGCTGTTACCTGCCAGGCCGCAGGAGCTCAGGCTCAGCAGCATCCCCGGAGTCATCACCGCGAAGGGCTGGATCTAACCCTTCCCCACGTAGTTTTGAAAACGCATTGTGGCTGCGCTGAAGTCATCTTTGCACAGCAACAGGATGCATGCGTGCTCGGGAAGCGGCAGCAAACATGTGCCGCGGATAAAATGTTTATTTTGTGCACACGTGTCCCCATTTTCCGCGCCTTTATCTCACCTCCATTATAGAACACTTGCTACACCTCCACGCCCCTGGTCTCACAGCAGGAGCTAATGTGGAGAATTAACTGACACTCAGAGGTTAATGACTGTGTGATGGGATATATATGTTGGTATATATGCTCCTCTTTATATATTTTCATTTGTTTTTACTTAAAAAGGCTCTACAATAGCTAATGAAACTTGTTTTTCAAGGAGAGAGAGATGGCAACAAGGAGGAAAGGATGGAAAAATGGGAGGAAGGGGGAGGAAAGGAGAGAGACAGACAACGTACTCTACAGTGCTGGCAGGATTTGGAGCTAAAATGCTGAGTTTGAACTGTGCTTCGTTACCTGACTGTGGCCAAGTTATTTAATCTCTAAGACTTCAGTTCATGACCTAGTATGCGTGTGTGTGTGTGTGTGTGTGTGTGTGTACACTGTATATTTACATGTTTTTCCAATTCTACTTCAAAGGCTTTTGTTATAGACATTAGGAAAAAAGACAGCCCAGAAGGACATTCTCTTAGAGAGGTAAATTTCATTTCCAAATAGAGAATAAAGCTTATTTATAGATTATTCCAATTATAGAGCCGAAGAAGAGATTGTCCTGCCTGCATTAGCATATCACTTGTGCTACTCCACTAATAACTGCCTGCACTATTAATCAAGATTTGGAGAGAGTTAAATGGAAAGAGGTAACACCTTTTCTTTTCAGTTACGGAGAGAAGGAATGACTGGAAGAAAATCGGAAGAGACAAATATTAACATGCCTGCTAATGTCATATAAAAATGAAAATATTTTATGATTTGAAATAACTAGTTATAATAAGGTACTTAAATCAGAGAAGAGATATAACTCAATATCAAGTGGATTGTGCAGAAGAAATCATGACCATAGCTTAAGGCAGTTATTAAAAGCATTAATCTGAGGAATAACGAAGAATGGAGAAAGAAAACGTTGAAAAGGTGAAGAGAAACCAGAAATAATAATGTTTAGAATTTTCCACTCCCTCTCAATTAAAATTTAGACTATGAATGCAGTTAGTAGGGTTGATTATGCTATCATTCATCAACTCTTTACTCCCCCACCCTCATAAAGTTTGGCCACGTGACTTGTTGAGGCCAACAGAATGTCTGTGCCATGTCCAAGGTTAGGCATTAACAACTATGGCGTCTTACCATCCCATTCTTTAAGGTTACTACCTTAATTTCCAAACATGGAGACAATGTGAAGACTCTGGCCATTATATATATATATATATATATATATATATATATATATATATATATATAAAATAATACATAACCATGTCTGTACCTTTATATAATCTGGATTAATATATCAATACTATATCACAATATAATCAGGTCAGTATCAGAGCCTTAGGGACGGGGAACAGGGAATAAAGAAAACCCTGGGAGGAGGCTGGGGAAGACCTGATGTGCTGATGTGTTTTCCCAAGTGGTGAGGAAAGAAAACGGGGCCATGAGCACACAATGACTAATGAAGCACATCTGCGTCCTGCATTTTACTGAATGGGTCAGCTATGTGCTGCTATGATACACTGGCCTGAGAGGGAAGCTGTGCATTCGTTATCTATCGCTGTACTACAAATCACCTCAACTTAATGGCTCGAAACAACAAACATTAATTATCTGAAAGGAAAAAAAAATTGTGCTGGAGAATCTCCACTAAGAGAAATGATGACAGTGTAGCTAGAAAGATGAGGGCGCCAGTCCCGCTGACATGCTCGGGCATTCGTTCCGCTGACCCTCTGCAGTGACCTTGGTGGGCGTATCCTCACCGTGTGGTAAACGGGACACGTGGATGGGACTGTCCTTTGCGTGGTGAGTGGCGGCCTCTGTGATGCTGAGGTTGCACTCTGGCCATGTCTGCTGTGCCACACCAGCTGGCCACCCACTTCCAGGTCTGATCTCGGGTCACACCTTCCACAACGTTTGTTGGGGAGGATTTCCTTTGCTCTAAATCCTCCAAGTGGCCCAGGTGATGCGTTTTTCTCTGCTGACTTCCATCTCTGACACACACACCCACACCTACATCAGTGTCACTGGCGTGATTATGGTGAGAAGAAGAGCATTTAAAACCCGGGAAAGGCTCGAATGGAGAACTCTCATCATTTGCAACAGCATGGATGGGCCCGGAGAGCATTATGCTGAGCGAAATAAGCCAATCAGAGAAAGATAGATATCACAGGATCGCACTCATTTGTGGGAAATAAGGAACAACATAAACTGATGAACAAAAATAGATCCAGAGACAGAGAAGGATCAAACAGACCGTCCAACCTCAGCGGGAAGGCAGGGGAGAGTGGGAGGGGGGTAAGAGATCAACCAAAGGACTTGTATGCATGCCTATGAGCCTGACCAATGGACACAGACAATAGGGGGGTGGGGGCCTGTGCTGGGGGGGCGGGAGCGGTCAGTGGGGCAAAAAGGAAACATATGTAAAACTTTCAACAATAAGAATTAAAACAACAGGGAAAGTAGGGGAGGGTGGAGGTAAAGAAAAAAAAGAATTAAAACAAAATATTGGGCAAAAAAGAAAGAAAAGAAAAATCAAACAAAAAACTAAGCCAACGATAAGAAGCCAGGTCTTGTTACTCTGAGAGGTCTGTTGGAAGAGTGGTTTCTATGGGGAAAGGCAGAAAATGGGACTAGACTGGGCCTGCGCGATCCACGGGTCAGGCAGCAGCTAGAGAGTGATTACACCTTCCCTGCTGGCGCCCCAGACCCATGCACACTGACCAGAGGCAGTTCCCGCCCCCGCCCCGGGCCTGTCACATCACCGGGTGGCGGGTGTGCTCCTTCTCATCAGAAGCTGCATGAACCTTTCTTTCCTTTTCAATTCAGCAATTTTCCTACTTACTTCCATTTAAGCTTGCCATGCCTCCTGAGATTAGTGAGCTTTCTCCTAGGGCAGTGGTCGGCAAACTGTGGCTCGCGAGCCGCAGTTTGCCGCTCTGTTGACTAATGAGTTTGCCGACCACTGTCCTAAGGGAAGAACACGGATGTGCTACTGAGCAGGGTTTCTAAGCCACCACGAAACCAAGGGGCAGTTGCCAGATCCCCGGGGAAGAAGCAACAGCAGAATGGGTGGGGAAAAGCGCTTCAGAAAATCCTATATTCTGTCAGCACCTTCCTTCTAAAATCCAAAACCCTTAACCATCAGCACAGACAACCTTGAAGGCGACCCTTCAAGCCAACTAGAGAAGGTGTGATCGCAAATGGCTCTGCTGGAATTGACCATTTAATGCATATTTGACCCAGCACGAAAGGAAAATGTCAGGTTTTCCCAACAAAATTTCCCAGGTCACTTGAATTTTTCTTTAAAGAAATTCATGAAACATGCATCGCCTGACGATGGGCCATACATTTTTCATGCATGCTCGGGAACTGAAAAGGTATGTAATACCTGTAGTGTTACATGTTCAGTATTTGGTATTTAACACATTATTTCCTACTAAGTGCCCAGAAAAAGATATATATTTTCAAATCACAGCACCTTTATTTTTATTCCTCTTCTCAAACCTCCCACCTTAGTTGCAAAAGCTAAAGATGCATGTCACATCAAATGGTATTTCTGTCTGCACATTTTTTCTATTCTTGTTTCCTCACAGCTAGCACTGCCATCAATCTCTCTGGACAGAGCAGCTGAAGGTCAGTCAGCATTCCTGTTAGTATCAGCCGCTGTTTGGAGGGAGGAAAGTGTGGGTTCCGACACCCAGCCAATGCATTCGCCACAGGGATCACACTTCTACCTTATGAAATGGGATTACACAGCAAACCATCCCAAGTGCATTCAAACAGAGTCTGCGAAACCCACACCCAAGCCAGTCCACTCTCCTGTGATGTGTGCACTCTACTGAAATCTAAGATCTTCTGTGCCACATTCAAAAATGAGTTTTATGAACATAAATTTTAAAATATAAGGCCTTTAATTTATTGAGGAAACAAACATTTCCATATCAATAGCTTCTTCTTGTAAGAAAAAATAAGTAAAAGGAAAAATCTTTCCTGTGTGTCTACCACAAAAGATGATACTTTCGTTTCCATAGGCCCCGCAGTGAACATGTATGTGTTTGTTCATAAGCTCAGCAATGGTTACATTTCCTCCTGACACGGACATGCATCCATACAACAGCTGGGCTATCAGGCTGAAGGAGGGAATGCATGGTCAGTGCTTCAAGCATTCCGAGGTCCACAGCAAAACTGTAGTAGCTGTTAGTCAACAGCATTATTCCTCTCTTAGTTTTTTACATGTATTATTATTGACTCACCCAGGAAGGGAGAGGGAGAAATAGAAGCATCAATGATGAGAGAGAGACATCGATCGGCTGCCTCCCCCTGCATGCCCCCTACTGGGGATCGAGGCAGCAACCCGGGCATGTGCCCTTGATCAAAATCGAACCTGGGACCCTTCATTCCCCAGGCGGATGCTCTAGCCACTGAGCCAAATCATCTAGGGCAGTATTATTTCTATTTTAGAATGGTCGAGAATCTTTCCTTCAATTATGTTTTCTGTTAACTGTATTTCTTGGCAGTGACTTAGGTTTTTACAACTTAAAATCGGAGGTCCGGGCCTATGAGAAATGACACTCCGCTGGGAAGTGATTGTGGAGCTGGTACAACAAACCCTCCCACTAGAAAGGAATGTCTGAGGACAAGAGTCTGTACCATGGATGACAGTTTACACGCGTCTGAATTCAGCTTCTCCTCGTCCCAGGGAAAGTGGACACGACAAGGGCTGGGAACACCTGGGGACGCTTTGCCCTAAATGTGCTGTGACAGCAGCCAGCTCCTTCGGCTTCGAGGCAGAGCTCCACATTCTGATGATGGCTAGAGATGCTGGCTTGCTTGCTTGGGTTTTCGTCTTCACATTCGCCGAGACACAGACACATAGCCTTGCACAAAGGATTTCAAATGCAATGTCTCCAGGTCCCTTTCCAGCTGCCCACATGGACGCTTTTACAGTTGTCAACGTCCCTCTACTCTTTTCACGAAAAGCAAGGGAATCCAGCTGCTCTAATTCCTACTTCCCTAGGCCTCACCCCGGGGTGATCTGTTCTGTCCAAGGACTCCGGGGCCTGTGCCAGTGGCCTGTGAGTGACCATAAACCACGACCCGGTGATATCACCTCCAATAGCCCTGGTGCCAGTAGGGTTGCTTGACGTGCAAGTGACGGAGCTGGTGACCCACACGGTATGATTTCAGAGGAACTGAAAATGGCCCTTTTGGAATTCCCCAAGTATCTTCGACCAGTTTTTCTCATCATAGAAGTTTGTCACAGGAGGAACAGAAACTTAGAGCTAACAACTAAAGAATTTTGATGGGAAACAAGCCTGCGCTGAAATGTACATGATGGCCATTTCAAAAATCGAGGTTTGCTTTTAAGATTTATGTGGAATAAATAAAATAAAATAAACTTTTGGAAGAAAATATTTAGCCCATATTAGCTTGTAGCTAATATGTAACACACACACATACACTGAGTGGCCAGATTATTATGACCACCTGACGTTTGTAGGCAAATGAGCCATACACTGCACCGTATGGGATATGGAAGCCGAAGGCCTGTCGGAACACCTTTGCTGTCTGCAGTTACCAAGATAAAATGTCTCCAATTTGCACAGGAACACAAGGATTGGACAGTCAAGCATTGGAAAAAAGTCATGTGATCCGATGAATCATGTTTCCAATTGCATCATGCAGATGGCAGAGTGAGAATTTCACGGAAACAGCATGAAAGCATGCACCCCACATGCATGAGTACAACCCTTCAAGCTGGTGGGGGCAGTGTTATGGTTTGGGGCATGTTTTCCTGGCATGATTTGAGCCCTTTAATTCATGTGGAACAACGTCTGAATAGCACAACATACCTAAGTATCATTGCTGATCAAGTTCATCCTATCATGCTGATGGCGTATCCCAGTGGTCAGCAAACTCATTAGTCAACAGAGCCAAATATCAACAGTACAAAGATTGAAATTTCTTTTGAGAGCCAAATTTTTTAAACTTCTTCTAATGCCACTTCTTCAAAATAGACTCGCCCAGGCCATGGTATTTTGTGGAAGAGCCACACTCAAGGGACCAAAGAGATGCATGTGGCTCACGAGCCACAGTTTCCCGACCACTGGCATATCCCAATGGAGATGGCTTCTTCCAACAAGAAAATGCGCCATGCCACGGTGCTTGTATTGTGCAGGAGTGGTTTCAAGAACATGAGGGAGACTTTACCTTGCTTAGGTGGCCCCCACAATCACCAGATCTCAATCCAATTGAGCATTTGTGGGATGAAGTTAAAAGAGCCATCAGGCAGCTGGTTCCACAACCATCAAACCTCACAGAACTGGACAGTGCTATTCATCAGGCATGGTGCCAGATTCCTCGCATCACCTTTCTACATCTCGTGGAGTCAATGCCAAGAAGAATCGCCTCAGTATTGAAGGCAAAAGGTGGCCCAACGAAGTACTGATGGGGTGGTCATAACAATCTGGCCACTCAGTGTATATTTTAAATAGTAAGGATATTAAGTGGATGGTATCAGAAAAAAGTAACCTTGCTTATTCTCCCACTCTGAAACTATAATTTTTAACATAACAGCCACAACTAACTCTGTCTCAGGCTTCCATCCTGACAGTTCATTATCTCTAAGCGCCTACTGGGAAGACCCACTTACGGGTAGACTAGACATGAGACCTCTTTTGGAGAAAGACAGCTGTGGGTTACAAGGCTCAGTTTCCAGAGAGAAAAGCAGGCAGGGGTAGTAGGTGTGTGCATCATCTTGTTGGGGTTGAGCAATCTCATATAGGAAAAAGCAAGGCCCCCTCACTGTAGGCCAAGAAAGACAGAGAGAGAAAGAAGTACTCGTCCCAGGGACATCATGGAGAGAATCCACAGTGTGGAAGCCATTGTGGACGCTAAACGTGATTCACGCCACACTCTGAGTCAGTGAAGACATTACCTTGCCAGCTTTGGATCAAGCATTTAGCACACGCCACCTATAGCAGACAACTGCACAGCTGGGAAAGCTTTACAAGGAAGGCTCCATGTCTGACACTGGCAAGAGACCAAGACACGCAATGAATAGGTAGTTTAACATGGAATTCAAATCCCATGCATCCCGGGGCAGGGGCCCTTTAAGAACAGAAATAGCCCTGGGGATGCCTTCTGTCCTTCCAGGTTTGAAATGAAGAAGCATTTGGCTCTGGAAAGTGTTCCCTACACAGTGCAACTCATGAGGTGAGTCCATTATGTTGGCCTTAAGCCATACGGGCTAATCTTGTCATGAGGCTTCTGTTCACCTGTGGCTGTTTGGTTTGGTTTGGCTTTTAATTTAAATTATTTATGGTTGAAAGTATTACCTATGTCTCCTTTTCCCCACTGACCTCTCCCTGGTCATGCCCACCCCCCAGCACATGCCCTTCTGCAGCCGCGCTGCCAGCCACGGACATTTGGCTGAGGATGAGGTCCATATAGCACCTTCCCCGCCTGCCCAGCTTTTGTCAATCTGTATTCCTACCTGGGCCGCCACGCCATCCAGTCCTTCCCTCTCCCATTCCTCCGGACCAGCCTGCTACCTCCCACCGCAGAAGGACTCCAAATGCAGCAAGAGTTGGACAAGCTCCAGCTCCGGCCACAGCTCCCGCCCTGGCCATGCCCCTGCGCAGAGCTGGATGCATTTGACCGTGGGGTCTTAGATTTGTACATGTCTACTCCACAGATCAAATCGAAAAAGTCCAACCCTATGTGATTTCTAGAGGGACACAATCTAATCACATTTTTCCTGAACCAATTATCTTTTCACCAAGGCAGAAATCAGATTCATTGCCAGTGGGCTTAAAGTTTTCTGCCCAAAGTTTTTTGGGTTTTTTTCCACATAAATCTTAAAAGCAAACCTCAATTTTTCTTTGCAGACTCAAGATTCATTGAACATGTGACATCATTTATTATTGACAATGCTATTATATATAAGGACTGACCTGGAACTAATCACTTGATCTGAGAGGTGCGGGTTGGGTTAAGTGGGGTGATAACTCACCCTTGTTGTACCTCTGCCTTTCCATTGCTTGAGGTGTGACATGTCATACACTTTCTATAATCAGAAATACAGCCATAGAGGCCCTTTGTGGGTTCTGCTGATGTTTTGAAACAGCATTGGCCTAAAAGCTCTTCCTTTAATCAAATGGTAATTCATTTCCCTTCCCTGGCACAAAACACAGCTGAATTATCTTCAAAATATGTTGATGATTTCCTTTTATTTCCTCTTTCTACTTGTAAATATAGATTCCACCAGATTATTACCATGACAGAGTTGAAGCTACATTAATCTCTTCACCTAAGAAATCATCCTTTCCTGGGAAAATCTGAATTGTATCCCTTACTTTACTGTTGCCTAGTTGTAATATATACAGGTTGAATATGAATAAACTTTTGTTCTCAATAATTTATTTTATAAATTTTTTTTAGTTTTATTGAGATATAATTGGCATAGAGCACTCTATAAGATTAAGGTGTGGTCCTAGCCAGTTTGGCTCAGTGGATAGAGCGTCGGCCTGCGGACTGAAGGGTCCCAGGTTCGATTCTGGTCAAGGGCATGTAACCTTGGTTGCGGGCACATCTCCAGTGGGGAGATGTGCAGGAGGCAGCTGATTGATGTTTCTCTCTCATCAATGTTTCTAACTCTTTATCCCTCTCCCTTCCTCTCTGTAAAAAATCAATAAAATATATATTTTTTAAAAGATTAAGGTATATAGCATAATGACTCGATCTATATATATTTTGAAATGATTACCACAATTAATTTAATTAATATACATTATCATATATACATATACATATATATATGAAAAATCATGTTTTCCTTGTGACCTACTCTCTTAAAATTTTTAAAATATGCCATACAATAATGTTAACTATAGTCATCATCTTTTACATTACATCCCAGTACTTAATTACATTATAACTGGAAATGTGTACCTTTTGACCACCTTCATTCAAGTCACCCAATCATTTCTTAAGGCCTGAAAAATGTTCATATACACTTTGGATCATATTCAATTAAATACAAATATACCTATAGAATGACATTTTGGTTTTATAAGAATTATTCCCTCTACAGATCTCAAGACACTGTGGGCAATAACTTCTAAATAAATTAAACCGCTGTCAAGTGTTTGTTTAGATGCTTTGGAAGAACAAATATTAGATTATTTTCTAAAGAAAAGGGAATTAAGTACCTTTCTATTCAACTGAGGTGCTACCCAATTGCTATTTGTGGCTTGCATGAAACTTAAGAACAGTACATGTACCAGTAACAGTACATGTACATGAAACTTAAGAACAGTACATGTACCAGTAACAGTACATGTACATGAAACTTAAGAACAGTACATGTACCAGTAACAGTACATGTACATGAAACTTAAGAACAGTACATGTACCAGTCTGACAATTATGATTAACACATTGACCCGAAAGTGGGGTTTCCCGAAGCGTGCAATGTTCCATCAGCCACAATCCTGAACATCAGATGGGTGTGAAGCCTGACCACACGGACGGTGTGCCTTGAAAAGCCATGGAAAGCCCCGGGCCTAAAATAAAACCTTCGCCCATCAGTCACCGGCTAAAAATTCCACTCTTTGAGAGTAAATTATTTAACTTAACCCCTAAGATTTTTTTAAAAAATATTCCCTTTTAAAAATTCAAATTTCTCTGACAGGGATAAAACCTTATGTCACTTACATTCAGGGGAAAAAATGGTTTTATTTAATTAACACTGTTTATCTTGACAGGAGAAGCACGGGGCCAGCGCGAGGTCACCAGCTGTCACATAGGCGTACGCGTATCAGACAATGAAAAGTAGCAGGGAGGGTGGAGATAAACTTCGCTGCCTTCACAGTTTCCCTCATGATGTCCTGTTCAGCCAAGTATGTCTCTAAGGGAAGATCACACACTATCACTTGTCTCGGTCTATTTTCCTTTCTTACAACTGTGTTCTGCCTTGACCTCTGCCAAGTTCCCCCTCGATTCTGAAATCCTAGTTGAGTTTCCAATGTAGCCCAAACCTTGGGTCAGACCAGATGGATTTGAAGAACAGCTTTGCTCCCTGAAGGTGATAAGGTTTTGAACAAACTTTTCAGCCTTCCTGAACTTCAGCTCCTCAGGGATAACAAGTCAGCCTCTCCGGATTTTTGTGAGGATTCCAAAAAAGGGTGCCTCTGCAGGGCTGCGCAGAGAGCCCAGCTCACAGATGATGTTGGTGAGCTATGGTCACGACTGGCTTTCTCAGGGTCGTGGACAGAGTGGAGAGCGGGACCATGTAAGCAGTCATGACTGTGGCCTGTGAAATGAAACAGACCAAGAGGCCCAAGGGCCCCTGGAAAGAGGAGCAGTGGCACGAATCAGACTTGCTCCCCGAGTTTGTCTCGTCCGGGCTCCGTCTCAGCAGAGACAATGCTCTTTGCCTGTCTTTCTCTCCATACCCAGAGGCATCCCTGAAAACCCGGATGAGAGAGCATTCAAGCGGCTGCCCCCACCGGGCATGCAAGCTCACGGACCCATTGGAACGGAATCGGTAACTGAGATATGTGTACAGGGTGTTTTCCTCCTGATGCTCTTCTCACCATGGAGACCATTGTTCCAGAATATCAACCCTCAACACCTGTCTCTCCTATCACCAACACAAGTACAGTCTGAAAACCACTTCAAAATCACTTTTTAATATAATTTCAGAACAAATATGAGGACTGAAATATTAGAAGACAAATAAGAACAGCATGTCAAAATAAAGGCCCCCCCCCCTTGCATTCAATTACTAGGAAAATCAGTTCATCCAAACCCCGACTTAAAGAAATCATTATTAACTTGTGTTTGTATGGACTTGGACATCTAAGGACAGGTTCTGCTTGAAACAAATATGTAATTATTCTTATTAACTAAAAAATATCAGTTAAGCCACAGCATAATGACTTGTAATCATGCTATTACTTTTATACCTCTGTTTCTTCCATGTGGATACAAATGAAAAATGTTTAATAATTTTCACCAAGATATTCTTTTCAAAAGAGGGATAGACCAAGAATCAATATCCTAAGAACAATTTGGAAATAAAACTTATAAAAGCAGTAAGCTATGTAGATGGCATGAACACGGTACAGTCTGGTTCGGGAGACCATGATACATAAATCCACAATGAGAGCTTCCTGCCCGAGGTGGACAGCAGCGTAGAGGCCCAGGAAGTATCTATTTCACAGGAAGACTGACATCATGCTTATGATCATACATATATTGACATTAATTGAGATCATTATTACTTTTCCCCTTGGGGTTTATAACGGCTTGTTTTCCTTCTTCCTGTCTATACTCATTTACTTCCATCTTCACATCATGACTCGACTAATTTTCCAAATGATGCATCTCCAATAATTGTATTTTCTGTTCAAAAAACCTTGAGTGTCATCTATAGAGCATCACTTCACTCTACCACCCTGGTTTCAAATACACAAATGCACTCGGCTATCAAGCCAATTTAAATGACTTATTTGTCTTCATTTTGCCCCACCCCATCCTAGGAGTCACTCGCTCTCCAACTCCCACTTCCACTGAGTAAAGCTGAATGGAAAGATAGACAGAAAAGGAATTACTGGTGTGGTTTCTGGGGTTGACACACTTGAGATCAACTAGAGGTTCCACCGGATTTGTCTTCTTTACACCCTGGAGACAAAATCACACAGAAGACTCTAGCATTTGCGAAAAGCATGCATTTTGATAAGTGATAAACTCTGTAGCTATGTAGCTGACAGAAAACTGACTATTTATAAGATTGTGGGGAGGATAAATGAGCTATGTCATTCAAAGCTCTTAGGATAGCGCCTGCCACGTACTAAATTTTCTATATGTACACGTCAACCGTTAATAATGTTATTATTTCTATAATTATTTATCATGAAGCCCCTGTCCCAAATCTTCTTCATTTATAACCCAAAATTTCCTCTTCCTCGTCTCTGACGTGCGCGCCTGCATTATGAGAGGTAGAGAAGGAAGCGTGATGATCAGATTGAGGAGTTCCAACTTTTTACTTCATGGTGAGTAACTCAGTTTTCTGGTGAAAGAAGGCCATAAGCAAACCCATGATCATTGAACATGTACTTAGAGCCGTGTTTGAAGTGTATCAGAACAGGGAGAGATGGGATGAAGGCATACTACTTAGAGGTCGTTAGAAAACTGCATAAAAGGTGATTTATGTCTGTTGGAAGTGAGGCAAAGAGAATAATATAATTCCTATGTGCTAAGTTTAAATAGAAACAATATAAGAGGATAAGGTGATGGGGGTGTATTTCAGGAGCCTCCAATATTAATAATAGAAATGCACAGCCAGCAATTACAAACAGGGTTCTAAATCATAACAAATTAATCACTGCTAAAGGCAAAATGACACAAGCACGTATTGTTTGAGGCAATAAAATTAAATAAACTCCTTGCCGAAACCGGTTTGGCTCAGTGGATAGAGCGTCGGCCTGCGAACTGAAAGGTCCCGGGTTCGATTCCGGTCAAGGGCATGTACCTTGGTTGCGGGCACATCCCCAGTGGGAGGTGTGCAGGAGGCAGCTGATGGATGTTTCTCTCTCATCGATGTTTCTAGCTCTTTATCCCTCTCCCTTCCTCTCTGTAAAATAGCAATAAAATATATTTTAAAAAAATAATAATTTAAATAAACTCCTTGAAAGAACACAGCGTCTCGTTGACGGAAATATGTCAAGGCGCCAGTTAAAAGCATGCAGTGTATCACCGAGAGGCTGAGAAAATAAACAGAAGAGCAAAGTGTCTCGGAAGACAAGAGGAAGGCGATGTTTAAGAAGCGTGGAGTGGCATCTCTAAACCCACGTTCCTTCTTGCTGGGCCCACATCCCTCATCCAGGCCGCACAGCTCAATGTCGCCACGGAAATGAATTCCAGACGATGGAACCTGAGCAACCTGGTACATGCCACTTGCACACCTGGGTCATGAAGCCTGCCGCCTGTTTCTCTATGTTTATCCAGCTGCTGGCAACTCTTAGAGCAACCGAGGCGACGTGCTGAAGACAGCAAAACATTGAAGACAGCAGAGCTGCTCTCAACCTGGGCCCGCAAGGAAAGTGGAAAGCTGGCCGGCCAGTGTGGCTCAGTGGTTGAGCATCAACCTATAAACCAGAAGGTCATGGGTTGATGCCTGATCAGGGCACATGCCCAGGATGCGGGCTCCATCCCCAGTGTGGAGTGTGCAGGAGGCAGCTGATCAATGATTCTCTCTCATCATGGATGTTTCTATCTCTCTCTCCCTCCTTTCCTCTCTCTGAAATCAATAAAAATATATTAAAAAAATAAAGTGGAAATTTGACCCAAACCCCCACCTGGAGCCCCAAGGGCTCCTGACATGAGTGAGAATTAAGCCTCCAGAGTGTTTAGCTGCCGCAGAATTGTCGGTTTTCTGTGTCACAGCAGTGAGCCTTCCTTAAGTACTATTGAAAAGCCATGTGTAAGTCCTGACTGTAGAAGATGAGGACTGGGAGGCCTGGCAACTTAATGTCCTTCAGAAAGCAGTTCTGGGAGAGGGATGAGAATGACCCATCTTTTTTTTAATTTTATTGATTTTTTTACAGAGAGGAAGGGAGAGGGATAGAGAGTTAGAAACATCAATGAAAGTTAGAAACATCAATCAGCTGCCTCCTGCACACTCCCTACTGGGGATGTGCCTGCAACCAAGGTACATGCCCTTGACCGGAATCGAACCTGGGACCCTTGAGACTGCAGGCCAATGCTCTAGCCACTGAGCCAAAACAGTTAGGGCAGAAACCCATGTTTCTTAAAGTTAAAGAACGACCAGGAAATGTAGAAATGGGGGCAATAGGTGCAATTTTTGGAAAGGGGGGCAAATTGCACACTGACCAAAAAGGAAGAGATGACACCATACCCTGAACAGAATACTGGTTGAGAAAAGGCTTTGTAAGGTTGTGGAAAAGTACCAATCCTATATAATAAAAGCCTAATATGCAAATCAACCAAACGGTGGGATGACCAGTCGGCTGGGGGCAGGGCCAGCGAGTGGGCGGTGCCAGACCAGCCCAGGGGGGTGTCAGAGGGCAGAGGGAGGGGATGATGAACAGGGGCCGCAGCAACCAGTGGTGGCAGAGGAGCAATCGGGGGGGTGGGGCCGGCCGCTCACCAGCTGGCGCTGCTCCCCCTGACTGCCCCGCTGGTTGCCGCCTGCAGAGGGAGGCCACCAGCGAGGGCAGCGGTGGGGCACTGGGGGGTGGGGCCAACTGCTCGCCTTGGGGCGGGGCCGGGCACTTGCTGGCCAGCGTTGTCCACCAATTGGCCCACAGGTCGCCTCCCACAGAGGGAGGCCAGACTGCCTAACCCGCCAGTCAGACATCCCCCAAGGGCTCCTGGTCTGCGAGAGGGCACAGGCTGGACTGAGGGACCCCCCCAAGTGCATGAATTTTCATGCACTGGGCCTCTAGTATCTAAATATTGGGCAGGAGAAACCATCACTTAGATGGAGAGATTGAAAATGCAAGAGGAAGAAAGACTGAGCAAGCAAGGCCACAGAAAGGAGAAAGAGACAATTGAGCCCGGTGGTGCAGTTAGCTTCTTTTATTTTATTTTATTTATTTTATTTTATTTTATTTATTTTATTTTATTTTATTTTTTGTTATTCCAACCAGAGGATGTTCTTCCATTGATTTTTAGAGAGAGTGGAAGAGAGAGGGAGAGACAGAGGAAAACATCAATGTGAAAGAAACACATCGATGGGTTGCCTCCTGCAAGAGCCCTGACCAGGGTCCGGGCCTGGGAGGACCCGGCAATAAGGTATCTGCCCTTGACTAGAATCGAACCTGGGACCATTTGGTCTGCAGGCTGAGGCTCTATCCACTGAGTAAAGCCAGCTAGGGCTAGCCCCTTTTTAAAATTTTTTGTTGTTAATCCTCACCTGAGGATATTTTTCCACTGATTTTTATAGAGTGGAAGGGCAAGGGAGAGACACAGAGAAAAATACCAATGTGAGAGAGACACATCAATTGGTTGCCTCCCACACATGCCCTAAATGTGGCCAGGGATCCAGCCTGCAACCTAGGTACATGCCCTTGACTGGAATCAAACCCAGAACCCTTCAGTTCGCAGGCCCACACTCTCTCCACTGAGTCAAACTGGCTAGGGCCATTTAGCCTCTTAAAAGAAGCAGTGTCTTTCTTATTCTTTAATAAGCGTGAAGGAGATAATTCAGGAAGACAGAGTGAATAGATTAGAAAAGTGTCAGGATCCACCACATAACGAGCGGTGTAGATGCACAAGTCAACCTCCCGTGCAGAAATGTCAAGCAACCTGTAGCTTCTGGGGACGGGGTGAGGAGGAGGGCTTCTAGAAGAAGAAAGAGTCTACAGAAAGAAGCCTTGGATGGCCCTGTGGATACTCGGCAGGTTGCAAAGGCAATGCAGACCTGGTGTCCCTCCGAAAATGACGTTAACGGAAATCCATGGACACAGCACAATTTGACAAACTTCAGCTTTGGGTTTCTTAGATATTTCTTGAGTATCAACCATAGGTTAGGAGAACAGACATGACTGGGAAAGAAAAACAGCACATAAGCAGACAAATAATTCCAGCGTGTAAGTGCTATGAATAAAGTTAAAAACACTACGAAGGTCTGAATGGGGACAGATAATCTTTCAGTTTACTCACAATCCTGTATCAGAACTGTTTTTATTTATAAATTGATAAATTATGAAAGATGATAAGTGACGCTGTAATTAGTTCAATGATTCTTCCAAAGTTATGCCATTTTTGCCATCAATCATAATTTCTGGCATCATCTTTATAATATATTAAATTTCAATTAGACCAAGTTTGAACCTATACAGTTTCAGAAAATAATTTTGCTAAAAAATAGTTGTGCCGTACGTATCTTGATAAAGTATCTTGATAATTCCTTATTAAGGTACTATTTCATTCAAACAAGTTGACAAATTTATTTTCAGCTTTGTTTTTGATAACATGTATTAAAATTATATGCATGCACATCATGCATATATAATGTAAGATATAATGTAAGCATGAGTATATATAAATTAATAGTTAATAGTGAATAGACATCATGTAATAACATTGCTTTGACTGCTATTTAACATTTTTTGTTTATCTTGGTGAAAAACTTCTTTCAAGAATGTGTAATAACTAACTCACTTTCAAGTACCTTGCTGTCAATATATGTGAGTTTCTGAGAAAATTCTTTAAAAAGCCAGTTTCATAATATATTTTTATTTCATTGCTGAAATGATAAGAGATAAATCACAACAAAGACAGACAGTAAGAAATGAACAATTTCTATGTGTGACTGATTTCCTTTTATCTCTAAAAGCATGATTTTTCGTTATCTGCTCCAAAGCTCTAGTCAAATGGCGAGTAATATAAAGTGTTTGTGATTTTCTGAATTGGAGCTACAGATTCTTGACCAATCTGATGCAGGCCAGATGCTTGTCACAGTTCTTCATTTTAATGAATAGAAAAAGACTTTTGAAGATGCTTACTTACTTCTTTTTAATAACAACAGAGGAGTTGAAAAAATATTTATCTCCCAAACACAACCATAAATTCACAGATAGTATTTATTTTCGGAGAAGAACAGAGGACATTACAAAGGGGTACTCTGATATCCAATGGAATAAAATAATAAGCTATTTTAAGAATATCTCCCATTTTAATCATACCCAGTCTTCCAAACTAATAAGTAAAAAATTGAATATATGAACAACTTTATCTGTTCTGTTCTTTTTTTCTACAAAAATATTCTCCCTGACTTTGAAATACTGTACTTGAATAAAGTAATAATTCTTTTTTTAAAAAAATATATTTTATTAATTTTTTACAGAGAGGAAGAGAGAGGAGAGGGATAGAGAGCTAGAAACATCGATGAGAGAGAAACATCGATCAGCTGCCTCCTGCACACCTCCTACTGGGGATGTGCCCGCAACCAAGGTACGTGCCCTTGACCGGAATCGAACCCGGGACCTTTCAGTCCGCAGGCCGACGCTCTATCCACTGAGCCAAACCGGTTTCGGCAGTAATAATTCTTATAAAACCAAAATGTCATCCTATATGTATATTTGTATTTAATTGCACAGGAGGCCCAGTGTATGAAAATGCATGCACTGGGGGGTGGGGGTCCTTCAGCCCGGCCTGCGCCCTAAATAAGGTGGGGGGAAATGTCTTATTGCAACCCCTTTAACTGCAGGGCCAAAACAGAACTTGAACTGGGGATGATCATATACACTAAATTTTTTCATCATTTTCCCTATTTACTGACTGTTCTCCTCACTGATGTTTATCATTGGAGTTAAAAAGTATTTTATTAACTGCTCGGTGTACCTGGCATACAAATAAAACACATATTTATTCAGTTTTTGTGTATTTTAAAATAATCTACTAGAAGTCTTCTGGATCCTTCCCTCCATTAGATGACAAACGTAGTAGACACATCACTGTAAGAGCATACGTGCTCAGCCCACACCCCGTACACATTCCCGTGCTCCTTGATGTGGGGATGGACCACGCACCTTGTTTTAGAAAGATCGGGGCCCAGGTTTTAGAGAATTGAAGAGCAGACCTAACGCTGCTCCACAGCCCGATGCCACCGGCAAGCCCAGCCCGAATCGGCCAAACGTTAGCTGACCTGGAGACCTAGGAGTGAAAGGTAAAAACTTCGTTTTGTACACCACTGAGATTTCTATCGTTTATTACTCAGCCATCGCTACGAATACAAGAACATTGGGGAAAGTGGCTGAAGAGTAAATTTCCAAGAAGTGAATTCGCCAACCTGATGACCACGGACGCCCTAAGATCATACATTTTCTTCCCAGTTCCCCGTCTGCATGCTTTTTGTTGCTCGGGTGCGTCCCTGCCCTGCGAAGGGAGTGGAGTTGTTGCAGATGCTATCTCTAATCCTGTTACTCCATGTGAGATGGCGTGGCTCCCGCTGTGTAGAGGAGGAAACCGGCTGAGAAAAATAGAAGGAATTGCCCTGCCCTCGTCCACATAGGCGATGTGACTCAGAACCGCTGCCTCGGCCGACCAGAACCCATGGAAAGGCATGTGCAGAGCTGGAGAGACCGCTGATTACATATGCCAGTGAGGAGGGGGGCGCCAGGCCTGGGGATCAGAATCATGAAAACTAGCACAGAGCAGCCCGGCCTCGGCGAACGGGCATTCACCTCTCAGCCCAGGGCACCACGTGAGAAGGTCGTTCGGATCCCTTCCTCGCTCATCACGCCACCATTGCCCAGGCCTCTCTGTGTCATGATTTGGTTTCATACATACGAGAACCATGTCACGTAAAGTGAGAAAAATGATAGGGTCACCAAGATACATGAGGGACACATGGGGCAGTTATAAACCCGCTATTCTCAGTCTCCTTCTAACTGTGTGCCTTCTTCTACCTGAAATCACACGCCTGTTCCCTACAGGCCAATCCACCTGGAATTCTCAAGTGGAAACTATGGAAGGGTACACCTGTTTCCCTTAGAGATAGGGATTACATGTTATTGTTTTAGAGAACAGAATTTTGAGTGCAGAGTAATTGGACTAGGCTGTTTTATAAACGGGATCCCATTGGGTCAAGTCAGGTACAGTTAATAGAAATTCTTCACCCAAGGATAGCCTAGGCCAGTGGTCGGCAAACTGCGGCTCGCGAGCCACATGCGGCTCTTTGGCCCCTTGAGTGTGGCTTTTCCACAAAATACCACGGCCTGGGCGAGTCTATTTTGAAGAAGTGGCATTAGAAGAAGTTTAAGTTTAAAAAATTTGGCTCTCCGAAGAAATGTCAATCGTTGTCCTGTTGATATTTGGCTCTGCGGACGAAGGAGTTTGCCGACCACTGGCCTAGGCTGATCCCTCTGAATAAGACGCTGTGGGTAACTCAACCAGGAGGACCCATTGGACAGCACAGATGTTGACCAGCATGCTCAGTGTGAACAGTGACAGCAATACGCAGGACAGGCCTTCCTGAGGAGGAGGAGGAGGTGATATTCGAACCCTCACACCCAGTCGGCTCAGGCCCAAGCAGGCTCGTCTAGCATTGGGTGCATGCTGTATCTCTAAACACTGACCAGCACAGAGAAACGAATGTCTTACCGCAATGAGTTATGAAGAGCACATGTCAGATGTCACTCTTACTCCTATAAACTGAAGGTTCAAAACAAAACAATGGCTACTCTCTTCTGATTTTCAGCAGCTTCCAAAACAGGCACGTTTTCCCCAGAATAAAAGTATTTTCCACCCCGAAGCCAGACATCACCCTGGGGTGGGCGGGGTCACAGCAATGTCAGGGGTGCTGCTGGCTGCCCTTCTCAGCCGTCTTCAGATGCTCGGAGAGTAATTTGCCAACAGAGCAACTGACAAGCACTCATTTACCAAACAATGATTTTCTAAGTTCATAATTTATCATGTTATGCAATGTCACTAATTAGATAAAACTGGAATTTACAAGAATAGAAATTCCTGTCGGCTGATCATCACTGTCATCGGTGTGAGCGGTTGGAGGGGGCAATGTGCATTTCCCTACACAAATGCACCCTACACGTTAGAGAAGGATGAAAATGATAGCCGGGCCATGTCTGTTCTCACCATCCTCATATAAACTGCAGCAGGAAGGACTGATCTATAAATACGAGGCTGCGAGGAAGAGCAGGGACAGAGAGATGCGACCCGCACGGGTGTGAGCAGAGAGAGCATAAACCCTGTGAAGAGGAAGGTAGGATGCAGACGAACAAAAATAATAAAACAAAGGATGTCGGGAACAGCCGGTTCAGAAAAGGAATGGGACCGGTGCTTGATCTAAGAGAGTTGTAACAGGCACGCTCTGTCGCCTGGCGAGGAAGGAGTACACTGGGACTGAAGCTGGCGTGCTAATAAAGCTGGAAAGCGATACGAAAAGATGTCTGAATGCATTTTAAAGACCAAGTGGCGAAGTCTGATTGGTAAGTTATCAGAAGGGCCTTTCTTAGTTCATTTTATATAAATTTAAAAGGTGAACAGGCATTACCTATTTTTCCTAAATGGTTGGAAATAGGCTTTTTTTTTTTTAATACCTGTTATATTAAACTTGTGTCTATGAACATTTCCTGAATAATAAACTCCAAATTCATGACAGGCATATCGGTATATAGGTCAGGGCAGGTGGAATTATTTAATTGAGCCAAAATATTATATTATCAAATCAGTTTGATTCTTCAGGGCTGGATTCTTTATATGCACAGTGCCATTTTTTTAATGAAATAAATGGTAATTTTGTTAATCAGTCATATTTTACAGGAACCTTCATATGCTGCCCAAATAGACCTGAGCTTTATATTGCAATTTCTTACTCTTTTATGGCCACTGCTTTTCACTGTGTTTAGTTCAGTATAATTCAAACATCCGCTTATTGGAGATCTTCCCCAGCTTAAAAAACACATGTATTTCCCATTTATATTCTCTAATTGGTATTCAGAAAACAATACTTTTTTCAAATCCAAAGAAATTTTCCAAGCTCCATATATTGCAAACATTCTGATGTTCTCCTGTTTCCTCCAAATGTATTACTCATTTAGTGAAATATTTTAAAATAGGGATTTACACTGTACTATAATTTATCCTGTCTAGTTTATTTTAATAAACACTTATAAAATACTAGAGGCCCGGTGCATGGATCTGTGCACAGGTGAGGTCCAGCCAGCCCTCCCTGATGGGGGCTGATCAGGGCTGGGCCGACAGGGGGGTGGGGAAGGGCTGCGGGCAGATCGGTATGGGGGGCAATCAAGGGCGGGGTCTGCCAGGGGGAGGGGCCATGGCAGGCTGGGGGGGGGCAGCGGGTGGTTGGGGGGGCAATCAGGGCCCCGATCGGGCTGGTTGGCTGCCGCAGTGCGCGTAATAGCGACCGGTCATTCCGGTTGTTCTTTTGTTCCCGGCGCTTGGCTTTTATATATGTAGATGCACCACTCTGGTCCCAGATGTTGATAATGAGTGTGGCTACACATGTGTGGGGGAGAGGGTATGTAAGGAAATCTATGTACCTTCTCAATTTTGCTGTGAACTTAAAACCGCTCAAAAAATAGTCTTCATTTTAAAAAATCCACATTGAGCCCTAACCAGTTTGGCTCAGTGGATAGAGCGTCAGCCTGCGGACTCAAGGGTCCCAGATTCGATTCCGGTCAAGGGCATGTACCTTGGTTGCGGGCACATCCCCAGTGGGGGGTGTGCAGGAGGCAGCTGATCGATGTTTCTCTCTCATCGATGTTTCTAACTCTCTATCCCTCTCCCTTCCTCTCTGTAAAAAAATCAATAAAATATATTTTAAAAAATCCACATTGATGCACAGTAATTTCAGATTATCTGTCCAAGTCTCTCCTTTATTTCATCTATACTTCAATTTATTTGGAAAAGAAAGTGTCATACTCTAAAAAGATAACTTTAGAGGAAATAGAAAGATCCATTAACTGAAATGTAAAAAATGTCTCAGAACAAAAACATGTTTACAAAGGAGTTTTAGAAACATGCTTAACATAAATGGGTGTTACCTCTGCCTCGAAACACATGTTATTATCCAGTGATAAACCTCTAAATGAACCGTATTGTTGTGTGCTTAAAATGTGGGAGGACTTCTAAGCACTCAGTGTTTCCATTCTTCAACTGTAATGTCACACAATGAGAAATGCATTATAGTGTAATGTTCTAAACATTCCTGAGATACAAAAATTATCTCCAAGTTAAGACACTCATGTTTCTGTCAAGCTTACATCACAGTTTATAAAGGGTTTCAGAGGGGCGCTGTGAGGGTTTGTCATGGTCTCCATCCTCACAATAGCACTGTGTATTGCCTTGGGAGAGTATCGTGTTTGAAAATCTAACCAATTGAAAACATTTACAATTAACCACATAAGTGCACTTCCTTATCCAGAAGCTCACTGTCTCTCAGGAAGACTTCAATAACAGCTCCTAATGGGTGGTCCGCCTCAAGCTCCTTATAACTCACAACAAAAAGTACACCAATGGGCTCAAAATTGGGGACCTTTTAAGATAATGCTTGTTTGGACATGCCAAATCAGTCAAGACAGTGTTTACTTGTGTTCACTGTTAAAGAAGAAGCTGTTTTTTGTATGCATCTTTATGCACTCTATGGACACTCTAAGCAGAGGAAATGCTAATCGCATCACTTACAGAGCACATACTAAATTCGAAATTCTGCTTTCTGCATTAATCACTTGGCTCCATTACCCCACCTTGTTTTTACCTGTAAGAAAGCCATTGTCCTTTCAAAACGGACTCTTACAGGAGTATTAAACTGGCCTGAACTTTCATTGCTAATAATTAATGGCTGATTGGGATTCAAAGTTAAATATAGGAGTCCAAATGCTGTTTTTAACCATTAGAAACTTCTGCCTTTTTTGACACACAGAAAAACTAAAAATCAATCATTTTCATGTATTTGTATATTCTGTTTTACAACAAGATTTTTTTTGTTTTTTTTTTTTATTTTATATTAATAGTTCTAAACATTAGAGACTTGTAAGCTACAGGTAAAATGTAAGTAGATTTGAAACTGTTTTCTTTGACGCGACTAAGTGTCCCATGATTAAGAGATGATGGATGGTTTCACAAAATAAGAAGCACTTGAAAAATGTATTGAACAAATTAAGATGATATCAATCTTGTGTTAATAAACTGGATTGTTTTCATGGCAACACAGCTTCCTTTGACGGGTATATTTTGCCCGTCCTACACCAGCGAGTATTCATACCACCTATTGTTCTTCAAATAGGGGAATGCAATGAAAATTACTAGGATTTTATAGATTTGCACTTCCAACGTGGAGAGGAGAGATGCTTAACCATTAATCTGCTCAAGGTCACTCACTAAGTTATTTGTATTGAATTACATGTTGATCTGATTCCAGTGCCCGGTCTTCTAAAATCAGGAGAGACTGCCCATTAAAAACCCAAATGCACAAAATGATATCTTTGGGTGTTTTTAACTTACTGTTTGATGCTTCATGGATCCCACATCTGGATAACCATATTATCTGTCATGAAAAATTAGCTGTAATTTTATCAATCACAAGTTGGCAGTTAACCCAGATAGCATTATGTAAATAGCAAACATTTAGCAATCAAAGTACTAAATAAATTGTAAGAACCTAAAATAGACCTAAGAAATTGCATTTTGACTTTCAAGGTAATGCCTTGAATCACAGAAAACTAAGATTATATTTTGATCTTTCAGTGAAGCATTTAAAAGAATGTAATAAGTTGTGTTATTTAGAAATACACATAAAGAGGTATTTATTTTACTACTTGTAGGATTTTATACAGCAGAGCTCTATTTCCCCCAGTTTATTAGCTCATTCACCTTCTGAACAGTCCTTTATTCCACATCCTTTTTTAAAAATATATATTTTTATTGATATTAGAGAGGAAGGGAGAGGAGAGATAGAAACATCAATGATGACATAGAATCATTGATCGATCAGCTGGATTGGCTGCCTCTCGCACACCCCACACTGGGGATGGAGCCCACAACCTGGGCTGATGCCCTGACCGGGAATTGAACCATGAACTCCTGGTTCATAGGTTGACGCTCAACCGCTGAGCCACGCCGGGGTATGCAACATCCTTTTGATGAAAATTCCTATGCTGTTGGTTTAGACTCTGTATCCTCACTGCTAGAGAGAGTTCCTACAAATCCTGGTGGAAGTCTGATTTGCTCATTCATGCAACACCACACAGCACAGCTGGGACTCTAGGAGGCCACTCACCAGCTGTGTGACGTAGGGCATCCCTCCCAGTACAACACAAGCGTGCATTTGGACATTCCCCAAGTTCCTGCTGTGCCCACAGCTCTCTGCAGCACTCGGGGCCCGGCCTCAGATCCGGGGCCTGGCCTGGACCCTCTGGCGAGGGGTAGGGCGCACCATGCGAAGTACTCCTGGGCTTCTGGAGAACACAGCCCTAGGAGCGAGTACTGAGCACTTCCTTGGGCTCTGTTGATGTTTCCTGGGTCTATGTTTTCTTTTTTAATTTCCAGGTTAAAGCAAGCCATACTGTTTGACTTATAAAATTCTGTGTACTTCGTGAGACATTCTTAGGCTAAATAGTTAAGACGAGAGCTAGATTAGAACTGTGACCTAGAGACCTCACCTGTAAGGTAACTATGTCACCAAACTAGTGATTTTGTCCACATTAGCCAACAGTCCAAGGTCTCGCATGATATTTGACGTTCGTGGTTGGAACTGATTGTGAAAACAGCTGAAGTTTTTCAGGCATTCTGCCTGCAACTTAGTCCATGGCTTATCACTGCAGTTGTAAATGCTATAGGTCCAAACAATTCACACAAAAAATCGCCCTTTTCCTAGTAGTAAATATTTATGACAGTTAGACAGTAAGAACATCAAGTACCTGAGTGCCCATGTGCAGATAATCAGATGGGATGCTACTGTACAAACATTAGAGAACACATGGGTGAAAAAATTATAGAAACGACACCATCCTTACCATTTAGGATTTTAGTGGCATCCTATAGACAGCTGGCTTTGCTGGGATATGTTGTCAAATAGCCTAAAACTGTTCATCTTTATTTTTGAAGCTATATCCCATGATTCAAAAATTTCACCCATTGTGTTTGTGTAAATAAATTTAAAAAATCAATGAATGGAGTCTATACAACATGTGGGGGATGGGGAGTATGGATTTACTAGTACACAGTGGCTCACGTGGTCAGAAATGATGTGTGGATACACCACCTTCATTTTCTCTATTGGTTGAAAATTTTAGATGAAGAGTTCACTCCATGCAGTTGAAAGTAGATTGACTCAAATACAAAAAATATATGCCTACTTTTTGTTTTTATGGTTTTTTAAAAAATATATTTTTATTGATTTCAGAGAGGAAGGGAGAGGGAGAGAAAGATAAAAACATCAATGATGAGAGAGGACCATTGATCTGCTGCCTCCTGCACACCCCCCACTGGGGATCGAGCCCACAACCTGGGCGTGTGCCCTAACCTGGAATCGAACAATGACCTCCTGGTTCATAGGTTGACATTCAACACTGAGCAACACCAGCCAGGCTGGGTTTTTTTTGTTTTTTGTTTTTTGTTTGTTTGTTTTTTAGTCAATTTTGATAAGGCCTGCTTTCAAAAATTTTAAGGCATTAAACTTAAATAGATTTTATTTAACTTCAGTTATAATTACTGATGAATTCTGTGAGACAATAGGCTAATAATAGTTATATGGCAAAGAGGAGGTGAGGGATGAGATTACAGCCACTGGGTGTTCAGGCCTTACTGACTCCCCAGTCCTTAACTGGTAACCAGTATGAGCCAACAGACTGAACAAATACTAATAATAATTCACAAGTGAACTGAAATGCCAGATCCAGCAAATTGCATTTGGCTAAAGTTCATACGTTGAATGCAGATGGAGGGTTTACACACATTACCCAGGTTTCTGGAACTTATAGTCTGTATGTTCTATTTTAATTGAGTTATATTTAGCCTGTTTTAGTTTCAATTACAACTTCATTTTAAAAAAAGTCAAGAGCCATGGTATAAAAAGGAAAAAAGAGGAATATTCTAACTCAATTTCCTCCCATTAAGTCTACAGAAAAGGGGTAGGGTAAATTAGTGGAAAGTAATTCACAATAACCTATTATTCACATTACCCATGCTACATCCTCAGACTCCAACACAAGGCATAATGAGATGTGGAGCATTATGGATTCCACTTCCATAGGTAGCATCAGAGTTAGCAAAACATTGTTTTGTTTTATAATTTAAATGGTGCAGTTATTCTTACCCATAAATTATATTTCTATTTCATCCAAAGTTGGGAATGAGTATTAGCTAGTGATAAAGAAAGATAATATAATTCATTTGTTTGCTTTTTTAAAGAAAAAAAATATCCTTTTTGGAGCATCTTTCCAATATTCACAGATATTTTTTAACAATAAAAGTAGTTTCTTTTACTATATTTTAATTATTTTTAGTCTGTACTAAGGCTAAATTATGCATCTGGTGACCCTACAAAGAAGCAGTCAGAGAGAGATGAGTGCACAGTCTGGGGCAGTGGTCGGCAAACTCCTTAGTCAGCAGAGCCAAATATCAACAGTACAACGACTGAAATTTCTTTTGAGAGACAAATTTTTTAAACTTAAATTTCTTCTAACGCCACTTCTTCAACATAGACTCACCCAGGCCGTGGTATTTTGTGGGAGAGCCACACTCAAGGGGCCAAAGAGCCGCATGTGGCTCGCGAGCCGCGGTTTGCTGACCACTGGCTTCTAGGGTGAAAGTGGGCGACATCTGTCATTCTAACCACAGCCCAAGGATGGGACAGATGTGGTGACTTGGTGGATCTTGCTGTAATGCTAAAATTGTCACTGTGTTAGTTAATCTAGGGAAGCATGAACCTCCATATGTATGTATAGGAAAGTTTTTGTAAATTTTGTTAAGTGGATGGCACAATTTATCAGAAATAATTCAATATAAATAGCTTGAAATAGATTAATCAGACAGTTATTATAGAAAATACACTATAACATAGAAAAATAGAATATCAGATATCTATATAATATTAGCGTATAATTGCTTAATGGCACTCCAGGAGCCGAGTATTAAATACCTATTTTTAAGTGGTGCAATCACTGTTTTATAAAATAGATTCCAATGACACTAATCAATTGTGTGCATGCTGGTTAGATTATTTTAAGGAACGATACTCTGACAATTCAGCGAAAGGAAGGGTGGTAACATTAAAGTCTTAGAAAAATCTCAAAAAAGAAAAGCTATTGTGAGATAAAGCTATAATTCTGGGTTGTTTCATTTGCAACTCCTCCAATATATTATTTTCAATTGACCTTATAATGGTGTGAAATAGAAAATATTAGTGTCCAATTATTTTTTCTTAAATATTTCCAACATCACTTACAAAGTTATACTCTATGGCTTTATGTATTAAAGACCGCATGCCGCCCATCAATACAGCTTACAGCTGAGACACGAATGCCAGTGTCTTACTGACTTACCAAGTCTCCTTGCTTCCATTTGTGGAGGAATACAAGAAATCGAAATTTTGTTTAACTCAATTTTATATAATTTGAATGATGGATAGTTAATAGATCTCATGACTTTGGGCATAAATTAAATATGAATCGAGGAATTTTAGGAAAATGTTTTAAGGAGCCCTTTTTAATAGACTTAACCATTGATTGAACATTCTTACTGGAAAATGCCTCTGATAAAAGGGCATAATAAATTTTACCTCGATTTTGTTTTTACTACCTTAGAGGAATTCAGTTATGTCCTATAAATAGTATTGGAAAATTACCTGGTAGATAATAGTTAATTTTTAGAATCAGCCGAACATATGGTTTCTCATAATTACTAGATAGTGACATTGAGCAACAGTCTATCTTGCTCAGACTCCATTTCCTCCTCAGTAGCTTGGGATTGAAATAGAACCTAATTGGTGTGCCTACATCAGAATTATGTGTACATTTATAAACGCCTGTGTTTGTTTAAAAAGCAGCCACTGTGCATTCTTCTTAAATGGTACCCGTACTTTATTTGCCATGCTCTTTAGAAGATACTCAAAGATAACAGCACGGAACCCTAGACTAGGCAATAATAACCGAGGGGTTCCATGCTGTTATCTTTGAGTATCTTCTAAAGAGCATGGCAAATAAAGTACGGGTACCATTTAAGAAGAATGTGCAATGGCTGCTTTTTAAACAAACGTTATCAGCTTTCCATGAGGCTGGGTCCAGTGGGAACTTCCACAGTTGTGCCTTCACCCACTGACTTTATTGCACCCAGGTGGACTCCTTACTTTACCTGTGTGGGTGTCTGTCAGACCACAAGAAAATGGACAGCATGCTATGTTCCCTCCAAGCGGACACAGCCCCACAGCTGTTCCCTGTCTTTCCTACATGGACAGTCTTAAAGAGGACAGTCCACACTTTTTATAAAATGGCCTGATGCTTTCTCATTATGCGGATGCTCAGCGGTTCTCATCTGGGACAGATTTCTCCCCAGGGGCAGTTTGCTTGTCTGGAGACACTTTGGGGTATCACAGCAGGTGGGGGGGGGGCAGGGAGAAGGAGCTATTGACATTTAGTGGGGAGAAGCCAAAGATGCTGCTAAACATCTACAGTCTACAGGACAGCCCCCCAAAAAGGATTGTCTGGGACAAATGATCAACAGTGCTGAGGCTAAAAAACCCTGTCTGGCATGCCACTCATAAACAAACTTTATGTTTTAATATATTTTATTGACTTCAGAGAGGAAGGGAGAGGGAGAGAGATACAGAAACATCAATGATAAGAGAGAATCATTGATCGGCTGCCTCCTGTATGCCCTCCAATGGGGATCGAGCCCACAAACTGGGCATGTGCCCTGACCTGGAATGGAACTGTGACCTCCTGGTTCATAGGTCCACGCTCAACCACTGAGTCATGTTGGCCGGGCCATAAACAAACTTTCAAAGAGAGTGGGTAAAAGAAACATTACAGCCCTAACCGGTTTGGCTCAGTGGATAGAGCGTCGGCCTGCGGACTGAAGGGTCCCAGGTTCGATTCCGGTCAAGGGCATGTACCTTGGTAGCGGGCACATCTCTAATGGGAGGTGTGCAGGAGGCAGCTGATCGATGTTTCTCTCTCATCGATGTTTCTAACTCTCTATCCCTCTCCCTTCCTCTCTGTAAAAATAAATAAAACATATATATATACATATATATATATATGTGTGTGTGTGTGTGTGTATATATATATATATATATATATATATATATATACATTACAATGCAATCTCACTATAAACATTGATGTAAACCTGAAAGTAAAATATTAGCAAATCAAATTTAAGAATAAATAAAATTAAGAATTCATAACCAAATTGGATTTCTCTCAGGAGAGCAAGGTTAGTTTTACTTTAGGAAATACTCAATTTCAAAATTTATAAAGAAGTACAAAAAATTTTAGACAAAATTAACAATAGATTAGACCCACTTAAAGAAGATAGCAATGAACTCTTCAGATAATTCAGTAGATATTATCCAGAATGTAGCACACGCAGAAAGGAAAAAGGAGCTGAAAAATAGAGATCTTAAGCTATAGAGACATAAAGGGTGGAGTAATAGGGAATAATATGTCTAATCAAATTTCCAAAAGTAGAGGAAAGTTTATATTTGAAAAGATAGTGACTAAATAACTTCCAGAAATGATGCAAGACACTCAGATTCAAGAAGCCAAAGGAATCTCCAAAACTTTAAGTGAAAAGTAACTCACAACTAGACACAAAAGAACCAAATAATCCCTTTCTGAGAGAAAAGGAGAGAGGAGCTTTCAAGGAGCAGCAATTAGACTGACTGCTGACTTCGCAACAACAAAAGACAGATCCTAAAGGAAAATTACTATCAACCAAGAATTCAATAGCTGGAAAAACAGTCTTTTACGTACAAGTGCAAAAAATGGGTCATTTTTAGTCAAACGAAAAACTGAAAAAGTTTTTCATTTACAGAAGAAGAAGAAACTAAGGCCACAAAGGTTGAAAAGATGCTCAGATGCATTAGCACTATAATCAGAAAAACTACAAACCAGGAACAAAATGAGACATCGATGCATGTGCACCAGTTCGGAATAAATAAGATGCATCTGACTGTGAGTCAGTAAAGGTGCACAGACATTTAAACACAGTACACTTTTGCAAATCTGGTGAAGGGTTAAACCTATGCAAACATTCAGAAGACTACTTTGGTTAGCATTATGTTATACACGTGAAGACATGCGTACGGTGTGGCCCTGCGATTGAACTCCCATGTTGATAAGAGAGAAAACATTTTGTAAATGAGCACCAGTGGATGGTATAAATGTTCATAGGTACACTGGCAGCAAGAATAAAAAACTGGAAATTACTGTTGAACATGAATTTAAAAAAAGGAATAAATAAATTCTTGAACATTTTTCAGTGAAATAATAATGGTGAACATGAATGAATTATAGCCACACATGTGATTAAATCTTAGAAAAACCTTACGGAGAAAAAAAGCACATTGCAGAAAAACACGTAAGTATGATGTCACTTAAATAGAGTTCAAAGTCATCCCATCATGCCCAATACATGACTAGCAATACAAATGTATGTGGAAAAACTAATGTACACAAATAAAAGAGGAAGATGCAAATTCACCGTACATTTGCAACACCCACCAGCCAATCAGGAGTATGCAAATTAGCCCAACAAAGATGGAAGGTTAATTTGCATACGCAGGCACTGAGCGGCCAGGGGCGGGGCGGGGCGGGACATTTGTGTCGTTGCCATGGTCACGACGCAGGCATTCCGCACAGCCCCAGCCACTCCGGGCCTCTGGGCAGTGTGGGAAGGCCGAAAGGCGGCTCCGGGCCAGAGTGAAAAGGCGGTTCTGGCCGGAACGAAGGCGATGCTGGCAGCCAGGGGAAGGAAGGCCCATTCTTGCACAAATCTTTGTGCATCGGGCCTCTAGTTTTTAATAGAGCTAAGAGACAGCCAAGAGGAAAAATGGCACAGTGGCTACCTCTAAGCAGGAAGGGAAAAGGATGGAGCAGAAGGGGACAATCGCAACTTCAAATGGACGGTAATGTTCCTCTCCCTTAGAGTTATTTGTGTGCGTGTTCACTGTACTCTGATACTTTACTCCTTGCATATACAGCATACATATTCTTTGAATCCATTTCATATCTGATCTATAGAATAGTTAATATTTATTAAGCAATCTCTGTGCAAGACACTGCATATATAGCATCCCCTTGATTTTTCCAAACTCTAACCTTGTCCTCACTCTTCAAACCTTCCTGGTGAAAATTTTTGTCTCGTTCAGATAAATACGAGAAATACCTTCTCAACTTTCATTTTGAAAATATTGCTCATATTACTAGATCAATCATTGACTAGACTGATTTGGGGAATACTGACATTCTTAAGTTTATTTAAATTCTTTCTATCATAAGAGTTCAATTTCATCCTTCAGTTCAAATAAATGCATTGCTACACATCGCTCGGACCAATGTTTCGCGTCTCAGCTCTAATCCTAAAAGAGATGAAGAGATGAGACCTGGAGGCCGGCCACTTTGTGGCTTGCATAAAATATGATGCTACGATTTCGTGTTTCTGACTGAAACCCCCTTTGCTTGGCTCGCATGGAACACTCACCTACGAGGGATAAGTTCTTTGATCTTGCTGAGAAATAGAAAGTAGTTTGAATGGTCTCTTTATTGGAGGCCCCAAAGATTTCCCAACCTGGTGACAGTGCCCCCGAGTAAGTTTCTGGGAGAGGGAGGCGTGGTTTCTGGAGCCAGCTCCTCCTGGCTCACATTGTTGAACTGTTGCAAGTCAAACATTAAACGCTGATATTATAAAAACATTGAACTTCATGGAGTTACAATTCAATAAATTATGCTTAAAACAAAAGTAATAATTATGCAAAACTATCATTTTAATGACTTCACTATATTTTACTATTAAATAGTGGTGCATGTGCAATAGAAGGGCTACATAATGATGCACAACTGAGCATCTCTCTCCACTCCGCATTCGGTGACTTCATCATATCAGTGACAAATTTACATATTTTCACATCTCCCTCCGTCATGAGTCATTTTTTTAGCTCATTGAATTAGTCCGACTCTGAGAGATGTTTTCTACTCGCCCAATAAAGAGATGACCACTTTTTTTTCATATTATTCCCAATCATTGCTTTATATATTTTGTGTTGTGTTGTTTTCTAAATAGTGATCAATGATGATATGTGAATCTTTGGGGGAATTATAGTTACTGATGTAAAATACAACTCTTTGTCTCGTTTAATATTATTCTTTAATTTGTACTTTCTCTAACATTAATACTTCTATTTTTCAATATTTTTCTTAAGATATGTGATAATGTTGTCTATTATAAACCACACACATCTAGATAGACCTTTTCTCAATACGAGAATCTCCATTTTATAGGGAAATGGAACCCTTTTACATACATTTCCATCCCTACAAGGTCCGATCTCATTTCTGCACCTATAATTGTGTTGCAGTACATCTGCAGATGATTATTTTGAAGTTGTTTTCAAGTTGTTTCTCCAGAACATGTTGTCAAACTAAGATAAGTTTCCTCATTATGCATTAATTATTATTGTGAACCATCAAGAAGAGAAACATGGAGATTTTCTCATCTTGAAAACACATCTTGAAAGAGAATGGCAGTTTTAATTAACAGCAGAGCCAGCGTGTCAATAATTCCCCAGAAATTCCTTCAGTCCCAACAAGGAGTGTTACCGAGAGAGCAACTGCCCAGGTCAGCACGCTCCCCGTCCATTCCCCAGTGCTGATGGCCAGCGGAGGGCTGGCCACGTGGACACCTAAACAGAGGTGCCCACAAGGCCTCTCTCAGCCTCACCCAGCCTTTCGGAGAAGCTGCACGGCGCACAGTCACACGGCTCCATTAAACCGGCAATGTCCCTTATCGTCTGAACCGCAGCGGCCCATATGTTTTAAGGATATTGTCACTCCTGTGAGCCCTCCCGTAGTTTAATGAGTAATTTGTATTCTGAGTCTCAAAGACATGTTTTTTCCCCCCTATAAACATGAGGTTAATCTCGCTGCTCTCTGCAGATGTATAACGGGCGCATGAATTTTATATTTAACCCTGTGACCCAGTAGTATTAATTAGCATCCCATTTTAATTCACACATCAAGAAAATACCTGCGCTGTGGAAAGCTTTTTTTTCCCTTTTGCCTAGGGTGCCAAAGAAGTCTGTCCCTCATGCACTAAAATTAAAGCTAGTTTAGCATTGCAAGATTTTGTTCGCCTTCTAATGCCACAAATGGGTTGCGATGTGTACCGACTTAACAGCCGTGGGCAAACTACGGCCCGTGGGCTGGATCCGGCTGTTCTATCCGGTTCTCTTGCTCTCCCCTCCGCTCCTTTACTTGGAATGTATATTAGTTCACACAAACACTCCATCCATGCTTTTGTTCCGGCCCTCCGGTCCAGTTTAAGAACCCATGGTGGCCCTCGAGTCAAAAAGTTTGCCCACCCCTGGACCTTGCACCTCTGGAATTTGTATAGTTCAACAGTCAACTGGGTGCAGAAATCCTGGTGTTACCATCATCGCCAGCTAGTCAACAAAAAGAGGAAGAAGGGGAGGTGGAGGCCAGAGATGATGAGCCTGGCCATCAGGGCAGTTTCACCAGGAAGCTGTAACGTCACACTCCCCAGGGAACCACGGGTCCATTCCCTGCAGACCACGGGGGAAGGGACCGGACAGATGGGCCGGTGGGCACATGTGCAGTGAAGTGACAGAGGGAAGGTACTTGCCTGTCATCTAACCTGGGGAACAAAAACCTTTGGCTAGGGGACAGAGTCACTGCACGCACCTGGAATCCTGAAGGTTCAAACGGTTAAGCCCCTAGTGCAGCCGTGGGCAAACTACGGCCCACGGGCCGGATCCGGCCCGTTCGGCTGTTCTATCCGGCCCGCGGAGCCGAAAGAGCGGAGGGTTCTCTTGCTCTCCCCTCTGCTCCTTTACTTTGAATTTATATTAGTTCACACAAACACTCCATCCATGCTTTTGTTCCGGCCCTCCAGTCCAGTTTAAGAACCCATGGTGGCCCTCGAGTCAAAAAGTTTGCCCACCCCTGCCCTAGTGTAACCCTGAGACAAAGTGTTCTCACTCTCATGTGCTTGTCTGTTGTGTTCCTGTTTCTCGCAGCTCCGTGACCCACACTCGCCCCTGCCATGTGGCCATGTGGACCCCACAGGCAATGGACTGCAGCTGGGAACACCAGCTAAGTTAGCCAGATGCTGGCCTGGACTGCGCTTGGATGTGAAGTGGAAACGCTGGGCCGTGGCTTTCATTCTAGTTTGCTGATGATAAGACAGGACATTTTCCAGAGAGATGAGACCTTGGAGGGAAAACAAGCTTTCCATGATCCCTCCTCCTCCATGGGGGGGCCTCGGGAAATTCTTGTTCCCACGGCACCCCGAAAGCTCCACTTCCACCAGGAACTGGTAGGGACACAGAGGGGACCCACCTATAACATTGGCATTTAACCCCCACTCTGGTTTGGACAACAATGTGACCTGTGGCAAATCACTCACAAAGTGCCACACTCACAGCACGTAACAGGTATCCATTCTTCAGTGATATTTACATGTTTAGGGCTCAACGTGATGTCTCTGCCCCAAACCTCCGTGCCTGCTCCTCTCCCCACCTGGCACCTCTATCCGCTTACCAGGTCGTTGTCCTGAGCCTCTACTCACACATTGGTCTCCTCTCAGAAGCCGTCCCTCATTCAGCCAAGAAGTACTTGATGGACAGCCTATTCTTGTGATGAACTAGAGGCTCCTTAAGTGCAGCTTCAGTGGATTCTCACTCGAATATCTCTGGGGCCTGGCATGATGCTTAGAACAGAGTAGACAGTGGGAAGTGTTTATATAACGGCAAATCACTTACTCTATAAATATGCATGGACACCCTGTATTAGGAGCATGTCACTGGGAGATCATTTTGGTTAAATCCGTCTTTTTTTCTATAGACAGAAAAGATCACCCAGTGAGCCATCAGGGTCCCTTTCTCATGCACGCATGTTGGAGAGAGCACACCTTTAGAGGGCCCCACACTAGCTTTGGTTTAACCAGCAGAGGGTCACGCCAGGGCTGAGGAGGAAGAACGACTCTGCTTTAAAGAAACGAGGGGCAGTTAGTGCTCAGAAAAGTGGGAAAAAGACTAATCTTGCTCTACGCGATCAGAGCCTCTCCTCTTATAGGAAATGTGATGAATGGCCAATATGTTGCCAATCTCAAAGTAAGGTCTTTAGTGCTAAGAGATTAAGAAGAGCGTTTTAATGTTTTAATTAGCAAAATGATCAAAAGCTTTCAGTATTAACAGGTGTGGCATGGTAATGGAGCAATGACAGTTACCAGGCGATTGTTTTGAGTCAGGGAACTTGCCAGAAACACCCCACAACTGAATCCATAGGCTGGCTGGCTCCGGGCAAAGGGGCTTGTCACCCAGACGCCGGTGGCCACGCTCTGTATCGTAGGAACCACCAGGGAGAAGACATCCAATGTCTTATGTGACGATATAACATGCTGAATTGCCTGGAGGCCACCTTCTTCTCCATACAAATGACAAATATTAAAAAAAAAAGAATGTATTTTACCCAAATATAACATTCCTTACTGTTGTTTTATTGTTAATGTGATCTCTCTTAATGAGCTATCACACAAATAAATTAAATATTGGGTAATTAAAATAACTTCACAAGTACTCTTTTGTGATAATCTTCAGTTCATGTATGCAGAACAATTTTAATTGGAGATGGATTTAACTGACTTGATGTTTATAAGAGATGTGAAAGATAAAATTGATGTGTTGAGGGTAGTTTCTTATTATTTTATAACCTTTTTGCATAATAAAAAAGTTCATTACATTAGTATAATAACTGAAAATGTATGTTAATAAATGTGCTGCACCAGTACAGCCAAGGGTTCGGCGAGCCTGAGGGAGGGCTGGCGAAGGATGAAGAAAAGACAGACAAAGAGAATAAGCTGGGTCTAGGTGGACCTTCTGTGCATGACTAAGACCACAGAACAGATCCAAACTACAAGCTGAGCCTTTATTTTATAGTCAGAGGAAAACAAGGTAATTTACAATGTTCTTGTAAGTTTCGCTTGTTTTGGCAGCACTTGCTGCCCCTCCCACAGCCCATTAACTACCCAGGAAAGATCTAGGGAGCAGTCACAAGATTCAGCTTAATTATGCTAAGAGGGCTGTGCCCTCTAAGCTGGGACTTGTTTGCGGCTTTGCCAGCAGGTCAGTCCTAGGCTTAACCCTATAACCGCTCCCTACAATAAAGACATTGATAAAATGAGAAAAAATGTGTAACATGCAAAGAAAATGTGCTTATGAGTGCTGGCAGACCCAACATGCCTAGATGATCCTAAGTACTTTAATAGCATTGTGAATTCTGGCTGTTATTCAGAGGCATATTAATATTGTCATTAGGAATCACAATCTGTCAGTCCCAGGAGAGGAGAAAATTATTCAGACTCACAATTGTAATAGAAAAAGCTATTGTCATGTTGATATCTACAGCAATATCAAATTGAAATTACTTTTGGAATTATGAGTAATACGTTGTTCACATTTTTAGCAATTAGAATTCTAATGAACTGGTATTAATTATTTAATATTGAAATAATAAAGACTGCTTATTAATTACTGCCTGAGAATTCAAACTTCAGGTTGAGAGGACTATTAAAAGAAAAAAATGGCATTTTTATATAGAAAAAATAAAATTGATATTATATAAGAAGTGTTTATCCTAAAAGTGTTATTACTATTTTAAGAAGTTTTTCTTCCAATGCTATCAAGGTATTTGGATAGCTCAATAACAAGCAAATTAAAGACTAAACACCAGATGGTTCAGTTATCCTCTGAACATTGGAATTATGAAGTAGCTTTATGTTTTACTTATTTTTGAGAAGTCATCTGTCTTTTTCTATAATGACCATGTATTATCTTATTACACTTCTTAAGTATTTTTCAACTAGAGGCCCGATGCATGAAGATTTGTGCAAGAATAGGCATTCTTTCCCCCTGGCTACCGGCACCACCTTCACTCCAGCCGGAGCTGCCTTTCCACCTTCCCACGCTGCCCAGAGGCCTGGAGCAGCTGGGGTGGTGTGGAACGCCTGTGTCCCGCCCACCCCCGGCCGCTCAGCGCCTGCATATGCAAATTATCCCACCATCTTTGTTGGGTTAATTTGCATACTCACTCCTGATTGGCTGTTGGGTGCCACAAAGGTATGGTCAATTTGCATCTTACTCTTTTATTAGTGTAGATTGCTTTTAGAGACTGAGAAAAGCTGTGTGCTTTTGAAAATTTCCCCCTTAGTTTTATGGTGAGTGTGAAGCTGAGGAAAATGCTATTCTTAGGACACTGGCCAAGTTGACAATCCCACTTTATGGAGGAATAAAGGCGCCTGAAGGGGCCAGGCCTCTGGGGGATTCCTGCCCTACCACACTCCCCCAGGTCACATGTCAATTACAATAACTTTATATACATACTAATCTGAACACAGCTGATTCTGATAACTCACTTAGCTGCTCGAATAAAACCACAGACTTCACTGTCACTGCAGCTTTTCTGAGCTGGTCAGCATTCATCTAACTATGCCCCCAGTCGGCTGTTGCTTTCCTTTGACCATAAGAAAAAGCAACAAAAATGAGGGGTTTGATTATTTTGTCCAGGGACTGGACTGAACTGACCAGGAGCACTATTTCATGTCCAGGGCAGGAGAAGGTCGTACAGGTCAAATGCTTTTGTAGTTGTAGGTTTTCACAGGACAATTGTAAATAATAACTAAGAGACAAAGTCAGACATTGTCTCCACAGAGCAAACTAAAGGAGGCAACGGTCATAACATCAGGGTGCGAAGTTTTCCGGGAGAGAGCAGGGCAAGATCTGAAAGCAAAGGGCCAAGGGGAAAAGCCAACCCATCAGCTATAAAATATAAGAAGTCCTGGGAACTCATTCTTTCTAAACACGGACCGGTTGCCAGGGGGGCACTTCATGTGTCCAGGTAGATAGACAGATGGCTTAGCACAGACTCACCTCCATCCCTGGCGCTGCCCAAATCTCGTTCCGTGATGTTTTATATCAGTATATGGAGCACAACATTTAATTATGCAGAGTTTCAAATGAGTCCCTCACAATCCTTTCAGGGATCTGTTTATGTTTCCGCAATCCCATTACACATATCAGATGCGTTTAGGAACAGGCGTGAGCGTAAGAAATTAGATATTGTTTAATAGTACAATCTGTGCCTATGAAACAATATTATAATCTCTTGCATAGGCCCTATGTGTAGCCATTTGAAACTTTCCAAGAATCTGCTACATGCCCAGCCCAGCTGGTGTGGCTCAGTGCTTGAGCATCAACCTATGAACCAGGAGGTCATGGTTCAGTTCCAGGTCAGGGCACAGGCCCAGGTTGTGGGCTCAACCCCCAGTGTGGGCCATGCAGGAGGCAGCCAATCCATGATTCTCTCTCATCATTGATGCTTCTCTCTCTCTCCTCCTCTCCCTTCCTCTCTGAAATCAATAAAATATATTTTTAAAAATAAAAAGAATCTGCTACATGTTGGAGCATCTTGAGTGAAATATAGGTCCTGAGAGAGAAAAATCACATCCTCAGCCAACTTACTTCAAGAAAGAAAAGGTAGAAAAGGGGGCAGAATTGAGCAATGGTGTTTGTACACCACTTTTGTATCCATCTGCACATAACCAGGGTCAAATATTGCGCACTGCCTTCTCGGAAAGAAAGTGAGGAAGGAACCTTGGTGGAATGGTGAGGGCTTGTGCTGGTCATGGATGCTGTGAAGCATGAGGCTTCTGCTTGCGTTACATTTCCTCCACAGTTGACTATACACTGTTTTCTCCTCCACTGTCATTGCTGCCCCCGCGTTGTGGCTCTAGGTTACAAAGGGTATAAGCAACAACATGATGCACCATCTTTATGCACTGCGATGTCATTTGTTCTAGGGAGGAAACAGATATGATGAAACTCCTGCTTCAAACCGACCCTGAGCATGTCCTCACAGTGCCAACTCTGGTCCTCTGTCCCAGGCTGCAGCATGCATAAATAAAGAGGCGATCTGTTTTCATGCTATTTGTTCTTCAGTATTGCAATGGCGAGTGGAATAAAAGGCCTCAGGGTTTCTCTCCCTGAGACTTTTTAAGTTGCCATGGACTCAATTATGAGATTGAGACCTGAGCGGGATCAATCGCTGGTAGTCTTTTCTCAGGAGGGTTTTGTTTCTCTCCCTCATCGTTGATAATAACCTCTGGTTCTGTTTCATAATGGGATGGAAAGGCGGCAATTCTACAAAATGAGAGCAAATAATTGTATTATTCTTTAAATGAGCCCCTTGAAATGGCAAGGAACGGATGTTGTAAATCTCTTTTACTGGGATGTAGATTGTGCTTTTATAGGCCTAAGTTTGTGAGATGCTACACTGTATTACCATTTTCAGGACCCCACCGAGGGCCACCATGGTAATGGTAATCACGATAATTATAGATGCGGATAGCAACGATCTTCTAATCAGTCAGCTGTCTCTAGGCAACCAGGCTTAGCAAGACTAACAATTGCCATCTCTTATATTCATGTAAGAATAAAACTCTCAGAATGTAGTCATTACCGAACTGATGCCTTCAGCCTCCGACTTCTAATGGGTTTGCCATTTATCTCCAGTGTCTGAGCCAGACACTAACGCTCCAATTCATAATGGTGATCTTTATTCCCTTTGTGCCAAATACTTGATGGTTAATTCAAATGTAATTTTGACTAAAAGTCAGACATGGGGCTTATTAAATGCATAACAAATTACTCTTCCCAAATACAAGATTTCTATCTAGAGTTAGAATGTATATGACCACATGCCATAGCTAAGTTACCATATGTCACAAGTCCACAGGCCTTCCAGTTTTAAGCCCTGGCAAGCTATTCTTTGGGCCACGTCTCTTTATAACTCCTTCAGCAGTTTTGACTGAATTAACAGGACAATTAACTCCAAAATTTTTAAAGGATGCCATTTCAGAGAAAAATCTTAGAGAAAGGTGTTAGCATATCACTAAGCACCTTCTGTCCTTTAAAAACGGGGATCAGAGTAATGAACACTAGAAACTATAAGCATATATTTAATATTAGCTGACTTTGCATTTGTACAGTGGTTTACTTCTTTTTCTGTTTCAAATTCAGAATTCCATCTGATTCTTTTTTAATATATATATACATATATACTTTTTTATACATACATATATATTGATTGATTGATTTCAGAGAGGAAGGGAGAGGGAGAAAGAGATAGAAACATGAATGATGAGAGAGAATTATGGATTGGCTGCCTCCTGCACACCCCCTACTGGGGATCGAGCCCCCAACCCGGGCATGTGCCCCAACCAGGGATCAAACTGTGACCTCCTGGTTCATAGGTTGACCTCCTGGTTCATAGGTTGATGCTCAACCCCTGAGCCATGCCAGCTAGGCACCCCATCTGATTCTTAACCAACCTTGTCAGTTAAGCAGGACAAGATCTTTACTCTGAATATTCAGGTAAGAAAAATGAGGTGCTCAAAGGTCATAAGGTTCACCCCAGGTCACCAGGGCAGAGGTAGGACAAGTACTGATGGGAAATATCACAGTGAGTTAGCTGCTGTACAGCCGAGGCCGGGTGTGGGGAGGGAAGTGGAGTCTAAGCTCTCTGAATTCACAGGCAGTATTCCTGGATTCTTCAGTGTTCACCACAATCTCACCTGGTCCCAGAAGCTCTATGTTGGACTGAAAAACGCATGTGTTTTTTTGTGCAGTACCAGACCTGTAAGCGTCCTCCTTTGGGCTATATGACGTCTACCCGGTGCTGTATTAGGTAGTCTCTGCGATCTTTCTTTGTGGAGCTAATGTGACCAGGTCTACAGGGACGAGGCTCCCTCACTGGGAAGCCATGTCTCTCTCACTGAACTGTGCTGCTCCTGGTCTGGTTAAGCAAGAGTGACCTTTGGTGGAAAGAGAAGCAGTCCCGTTGGCCACCCTTTTCTCCCTCCACGTAACTGCATGGACATGAGAGAAGCCACACTGGGTTGCTGTTTTTATCAGCTGCTCTCTTCCACGCCCTCTCTTCACTGTTAAAATGTCTCAAACAGAAGTGCAAGAGGCCATAAATGCAAGCCTATTCCACATTTGTCTGTGTACTTAAAACTATTTGGACTGGGTGCAGTAGACATATACTGAAGGTCAACTTTCCATTAGCAAATCTACAACAACCCTGAGGCCAAGAATGAATGCCAGGGAGACAAGTTACAGCGGCCATGCATGTCTCTGCATCCTCCACTCTGCGTACACAGGCTCCAGGCAACTGGAGACTCTAGGGCAGGGGTGGGCAAACTTTTTGACTCAAGGGCCACAATGGGTTCTTAAACTGGACCAGAGGGCCGGAACAAAAGCATGGATGGGGTGTTTGTGTGAACTAATATAAATTCAAAGTAAAGGAGTGGAGGGGAGAGCAAGAGAACCGGATAGAACAGCCGGATCCGGCCCGCGGGCCGTAGTTTGCCCAAGGCTGCTCTAGGGCCTCCTGACCCACAGTGGCATATGGGGGACTGTCAGAGGGATTTATTAGGGTCCACTCATTAACTAATTCTCACTGGGGTGCTAATGACCTCTCAAGAGAAATATTAGACTTTTGATAGAGGTTTTGGAGCTTCACCCAAGATATGCTTTCCAGTGACAGAATTTGTGGCAATCTGTCATGAAGATGTCACAAAAGTTGGGGCACAGGTGGACTTCATCCCACACATAATCTCATGGGGGTAGCTCCTAATGCCCCTGTAAGATTCATATTAAAATTCTATATTGTTTTGAAACAGAATGTTCTCAAGGCCTGGGAGAGAAACACACAGGTTCTAGCTGAGTACTGAGGCAAAACCTTATGTCGAACCTATAATTTTCCTTGATGAAAGACTGTCTTCAAAGTTTTAGATCTACATCCTAATCTATTTTTTCTGATATGGATATTTCTGGCTTCCAAATTTTGGCAAAATTAACCCACTTTTTATTTTCTTACCCTTCTCTTATTTTTTATAGGCATCTTAAGTGGTTAAAGCAAGTCTTCTTTGAAAGGAGGCAGATGTAATGGGGGGTGGGGGAGTGGGGAAAGACCCCAAATAGCCACAGCAATCCTGAGAAAGAACAAAGTAGGAGGGATCTCAATACCAGATTTCAAGCTGTACTACAAAGCCACTGTAATCAAAACAGCCTGGTACTGGCACAAGAACAGACATATAGACCAATGGAACAGAACAGAAAACCCAGAAATCAACCCAAGGCAGTATGCTCAATTAATATTTGACAAAAGAGGCATGAACATACAATGCTAATCAAAACAGTCTCTTCAATAAATGGTGTTGGGAAAATTGGACAGATACATGCAAAAAAAAATGAAACTAGACCACCAATTTACACCATACACAAAAATAAACTCAAAATAGATAAAGTACTTAAATGTACGGAAAACCATAAAAATCTTACAGGAAACCAAATATCAGACATATATGGTAGCAATATCTTTACTGATACAGCTCCTAGGACAATGGAAACTAAGGAGAAAATAAACAAATGGGACTACATCAAAGTAAAAAGCTTCTGCACAGCAAAAGAAACCATCAACAAAACAAGAAAGCCCACTGCATGGGGGAACATATTTGCCAATGTTACATCCAATAAGGGCTTTTTCTCCAACATTTATAGGGAATTCATGCAACTTAACAAAAGGAAGATAAGCAATCAAATAAAAAAAATGGGCAAAGGACCTAAATAGACACTTTTCAAAAAATGACATACAAAAGGCCAAGAGACATATGAAAAATGCTCAAAGTCACTAATCATCCAAGAGATGCAAATCAAAATGACAATGTGGTACCATCTCACACCTGTCAGAATGGCTATCATCAATAAATCAACAAATGACAAGTACTGGCGAGGATGCAGAGAAAAAAAGAAACCCTCGTGCACTGCTGGTGGGAATGCAGACTGGTGCAGCCACCGTGGAGAACAGTATGGAGTTTCCTCAAAAAATTAAAAATGGAGCTCCCATTTGACCCAGTGATCCCACTTCTAGGAATACATCCCAAGGAATAAGAAACACAAATCAGAAAGGATATGTGCACCCCTATGTTCATAGCAGCACAATGTACAATAGCTAAGATTTGGAAACAGCCTAAGTACCCATCAGCAGAAGAATGGATGAAAAAACTGTGGCAGGAACTCTTACCATTTGCAACAACATGGATGGACCTGGAGAGCATTGTGCTAAGTGAAATAAGCCAGTCAGAGAAAGATAAATATCACATGATCTCACTCATATGTGGCATATAGTGAACAACATAAACTGATGAACAAAAATAGATCCAGAAACAGAAGCATCGACTGACTGTCAAACCTCAGCGGGAAGCAGGGGGTCAGGGATCAACCAAAGGACTTGTATGCATGCATATAAGCATAGCCAATGGACACAGACACTAGGGGGGGGGGTGAGGGCATGTGCTTGGGGGCAGGAGTGGCCAGGGAGAGGTCAATGGGGGCAAAAGGAGACATATGTTATACTTTAACCATTAAATAATTAAAATAATAATATTGTAATTACTATGTACGGGCCGGAGGGGGGGGGGGTACTTGAAATATCAGGGGGACCACTCTGTAAAGTATATGATTGTCTAACCACTATGTTGTACACCTGAAACTAATACAGAATAATATTAAATATGAACTATAATTGAAAAAAAGATAGAAAATTGTGTATGTTTTTCATCACAATAAAAAATAAAAATTAAAAAAAAGACCAAGAAAGGAAGCAGCTATGGTAGTCAAATGCCTCTAACACATACGTCCCCCAGAGCATATTACATGTGTGCACGCAATCAGACCCCTGTATCAGTGATGCACTTTACTGTAATATGGGAGCAGCCAAGCATTGCTGTCCAAAGAGAAGGCCAGTTGCTGAGACTTGCCTTCAATCTCATCCCATCGTATCTCCTCCAGGGCAGACAACCCAGCAATTACCATGTGTTTGGTAATCATCTGGGGTGCTGTTGTGTGTCAGGTCCTTGAGTTCTAAAATATGTACACAGCATATACCTGGCTTTCTACTGGCTCATAACATTCGGCACTCACACCAAGCTTCCAGAATGAAATATGGAAGTGAGTTATTCATCCCATCGTCCCAGGTCCTAGACAAGGGGAACTTGGCACAGAAGAATATCTATAATTTCATCGTCAAAAGCAAGTACATGAGAAAAACAGGCAGAGAGAAGAGGTTCAGGAAAAGCATGGATATGTGAAGTGCATTAAAAGCACAGTGGCCCCCAAACCTGGAATCCATTAAAATCACCCAGGGAGCTTTTGAAAATTTATATTTCTGGGCTCTACAAAAAAAAATAAAAAATAAAAAAATCAGTGAATCAGGAGCTTCGGGAGATGGTGACCAAAAATCCATATTTAATAGTCATTGTACTGCTAGCCTGCCTTGCTTTTGGAAACCAATGACCTAATTTTGGGGGTACATTCACTCTTTCAAGGGTTATTTATTGGCCTTCTAATATGCACCAGACATGGTTTCAGCCGTGGGCAAACTACAGCCCACGGGCCGGATCCGGCTGTTCTATCCGGTTCTCTTGCTCTCCCCTCCGCTCCTTTACTTTGA